>NC_073708.1:28106257-28407090 GCF_023634085.1 Falco cherrug | reverse complement strand
TATGAGGCAGAAGGAGTATAAATTAGCAGCTCTAAAAGCCAAGCAGCAAGGGGACCTGGAAAAAGCAAAGGAATATATGAAGGCAGGCAAGGTGTGCCCACAAGAAATCCAGAGTGCTAAACATACCCTATGCTGTAACCACGTGCATTGAGTATCAAATATTTATCGTGGCGGCTAGCAAGTCTTGGACATACTAGAATAAAACTTGGTTTTTGTTCTTTTCTGCATTAGAAATTCAACGTGGTCTTGGAAGCTTTGGACAGTGGGCAGCCAATAGACCTCCAGAATATGCCTCCATCTCCTCAGGGTAAGGCTCTTGTTACAGAAGTCTCTCTGTGCTGTAATGGAATGATTCTGCATTTGATTGCAAAACTATAAGAAGGTTTGTAGACCACTTGGGTTGGAGGCTTACTGCATATTCAAATTCTAGTCAAGACCGCTCAGCTTCAAGAGGGATATAGAGTGTGTCCAGAGAAGGGCAGCAAAACTGGTGAAGGGTCTAGAGAAAAAGTCTTATGAGGGAGCTGGGCTTGTTTAGTCTGGGAGAGGAGGAGACTTGAGGGGGCATCTTACTGCTCTCTACAGCTCCCTGAAAGGAGGTTGTAGGCTGATGGGGAACAGTCTCTTCTCACAGATGACTAGTGACAGGACAGGAGGAAAGAGCCTCAAGTTACACCAGGGGAGGTTTAGACTGGATATTAGGAAAAAATTCTTCACTGAAAGGGTGGTCAAGCATTGGAACAGGCTGCCCAGGGAAGTGGTGGAATCAGCATCCCTGAACGTGTTTAAAAAAAACATGTAGATGTGGTGCTTAGCGGCATGGTTTAGTTATGGACTTGGCAGTCCTGGGTTAGTGGTTGGAGCTGATGATCTCAAAGTTCTTTTCCAACCTACATGATTCTATGATTCTACCAACAAAGAAAAATGAGGTATCATTATTTATATTGAAGTTACTCACCGTGAATTACAAGTTGAAGTAAGTATTGGTGTCTAATATTCCTGGCTTTATAACTTTAGATAATAGCCAGTATTTGAAATGGAAGAGAAAGAAGGATAATGGCACATTCTTAGCGTTTACTGTAGTATTTGATGGTGTTACATGTTTTCAATTGAATTTCTTAACATTCAGGTTAAGAGATAAACAGATTGCAGTGCAGTCAAGTCTAAAGCTTAAAGCAAGTTACCAGTATTAATGGTGCTTCCATCCTTGTAAGACAGGTTTGTTTTCTTAATAGGTCTAGTATCTACAATTAATATTTGGTCTGTGCAACTCAGTGTTTTAAAGTTTAGATTATTTTATTCTAAGAAGCTAAATGACAGATCATTTTATTTCAGTAAATCATGAGATTTATGACTCCTTAAGTTATAAACTGATCACCAAATGGCATTAGAGAGAAACTTCACCCATGATATAATCTTGCCTTAAAAAGTGCAGGGTTTTTGCAGCAGATATTTTTGTAATTTTCTGAAATAACCACTGTTATACAATGCCAGAAATGGGTGTCTGAATACATGACATTAGTTGCTTCCTTTTTTCAGCACATCTTTTGTTACTAGGATATTTTAGTCAATTAGCAATCTTGTTCACTCTTTCCATCTGCCAAGATACCAAGTTGTATTTTGAGAAATTCTTAGAATACTTGAACTGGTTTTACTTTTTTTTTTTTGTTTTCTTTACCCTCCAGCAGCATTAACCTAAATTAAATAAATATTTGAGATTTTCTGTTATAAAGCATTTTCTCTGAATAATGGGAACTTTAGACTTATCTAACCACACAGATACTGTTCTGAAGGAAAAAAGCTTTCAGGAAGATGATGTGATGAGATTGATGGTTTTCTGAGTAACACGGGTTGACTTGCTGTTTATGGAACATGCTGTGAAACTTCCTGCTTTCTTTGCTTTGCAGATCTTGAAAGCCTAGGAAATGTACAAGGGGCATTCAAGCAAAAGGTACCAGCCCCACCGGGAAGTTCCCGGGATCTTACAACGCCTGAACCTCAGACACAAGAAGCTTCAGGTAGGACTTCTGGATTTCTCTAGCAAGCCATAAAAATAGCGCAGCTGGAAAGCACTTTAAGGTCTGCCCTATCCCACTGAATTGCAGCAGGATTGAGTAAACCCATCTAACGTTCCTGAATATTGTTTGCTGCTGATCCCGTCTGTACTTTGGTCTGGATCAGTAATGGAAGTAAAAATCAATAAACTTTCTTTAGGATAATTGTATTCATAATAAGACTTTGCAGTGATGTTTCTGTCTCTGCAGAAGGTAAGGAAGGGGAGGAAAAAGGCAGCTCATATGTTTTGAAATCTGAATCATATGGCATTTTATTGTCTTGTCTTGTTTCAAGCTTCCCCACAACAGCCAAAAACAGTGCTGGAAGCATTGCAGCAAAGGCTTGAGAAGTACAAGTCGGCAGCAGCACAGGCTAAAGCGAGTGGGGATGATCGGAAGGGCAGGATGCACGAGAGGATAGCCAAGGTAAAACAAAAGTGTAGCAAGCTGCTTGCATCCAGCAAAGCCGTCTGAATCAGTTCTCTGATTCAAGCTGAAGATTTTTTCATTTGTGTATTGTCCTCTTTGAAAAGAGCTCCATTAGGGAAGCTGTAAAGCATTCGGAGGAAAGAAGGAATAGAGACAATGCGTATGTTGCAGCAAAATACTGTGTATTCTGCGATACTTATGCTGGTTAAATACAAATGATTGCTAATTTATAGTCAACTCCATGTTATGTCTCACTGAGTGCCTTTGATTACAGCAATACCAGGATGCCATAAGAGCCCATAAAGCAGGGAGAAAAGTGAATTTTTCTGAGCTACCTGTTCCTCCTGGTAAGTGCAAATACAGAATGTCTTAGTGAGACTTCTGTAGGTCTACTGTGCTCTGAAGGAGGTGTGCAGGTAATTGCCACCTCATTCTGTGGAACGGCTCCTCCTTTTTCTCAGTGAGTAGGCTGGCCTTGCTGTTTGATGGTTATTGTGAAACTGCTTGTTAACATGCTCCCAAACTTTCTCACTTATGAATATTCCTGACTATTGACTGCCTGTTTGACAGGACCAGAACTTAAAACTGGTAGTATTTGAAAAGTGAAACAACTTAACCATGGGCAGGTGCTGCAAATGTTACCCATCTGTCCTCTGTGCCAGCCCTCCTAGAGGAAAGAATAAACTTGGGATATATTGGCTTCTTAGTTTACCGGAAGATTTTTGCAACTGAAAACATTTGCTTGGTGTCCTCCATTCTGTTGATTCCCAGCAGGAGCCCCAGAACTCGATATCTAATTAATCATCTTGCAATACCTGAGAAGTCAGATCACTGTTGCAGCTCTCATGGCTAGTAAAAGTAGTCTACAGAAACAAATCAAATCACGCCCATGGTCACACTGAGACAGTAACAGAGACAGAAACTGAACCTGCTTCTTGAGACACTGTGTCCTGTTTATCTTCTTCAGAATGCATAGTGCTATGTTTGTAAAAGTTTGGGCAAGGTCAGCATCTATGAATGGTCTGCCTCTGGTTTGCATGATCTTGGTTTTCCCCTAGGAAGCATCATTCTGTTTAACTTGTGCCTGATGTGTTCTTCTGAAAAGATACACTTAGTACTGCAAAGTGGCACCTAAACATTTTTAAGTTAGAAAAGGGACACGGACCTCGTGGCTTTTTTGTTACTGTCAAATGTGGTAATGGCAAACACTGTAGTAGTAGTAGTAGTAGGAAAGTAGGCAGTGCCAGCTCTGTCAGGTCATGTACTGCTTTGAAGTTTCCCTGCTTTGAAGCTGTCCCAGAAAAGCAGTTTAGCATCCCTTGTTCTAGAATGTAATCTATTTCTTGGTAAATACCAATTTCTGTAAGGGTGAGGTACTCCATATTTACACCCCTGAAAATATGGATAACTCCTCTACCTCTATTTCCTTACACATTAGCCTCATGTTTTTCAGCCATCACATAGAGGCCATATGATTTATGTTGAAGACGTCCGTCAGGCAGTCACTGAAACCAGCAATGAGATTATAATGAACCGGCAGTGCATTTCATTGCATCTGGATGATGATAAGTACCAGCCTTGACCTCCTTGGAGACAGAAATGCCGCTGAGTAATAGATCAAACGTCAGGCAGGAGCAGCAGCATAGGATTCTGCGTTCTGCCTGCCTGTGTACCTCAAACTTGTTCTGTCCCCATAGCAGCCATCTCTAGGCTTAGAAGCAGTTTAGTATTTCTTGGCACTTCTAATGAGACTGGCGACAAGAATGCTTGCTACATATTAATGAGATAAAACTTATTTACAGACGTTTTATAGTAATGGCTCTGGGTCTCTTGTTTGAAGCTGATGCTGAACTGGTGGTGTGGAAGTGAGAGTTTATTTTCCATTGTCAAGCCTTCCTCATATCCTTAAAAGGATAATAAAATCATGAAAAGGATTGTTCTTCATGTACTTCACATTTAACTACTCTGATTTTGCCTTACTTTCCAACCTCTGCATTGCAGTAGACTTTCAGCAGAGGCTTGGTGTGTTATCCAGATGTCAGCGGTATATTGTTTATTACTTTATGGGGTAGCACTGATTTTGTGCTGGACTGTGTGCCAACTAAGGTGAGAAAGCAGTGAGGGGAGAAAAAAAGAGCCAGCAGCTTTTTGTACAGTCCACTGTCCTCTTGTGCAAAGGAGAGAGACTAAATTCTTTGCTGGTTCTGGGGGCATCTCTGTTACCAAGGTCTGGAGATCGTGAGGTTCCTTGGCTGGTTAACAGTTGCTGAACTTAGAAAACTATGTTCTGTTATTGCATCGTTTTAGCATCATCCCTTTAAGCCTGGATATCTGTGAGAGATCTGATCTTAAGCCCACCACTCAGGCTTCATCTAGCAAGGCTTTGTGGCCTTGGCCTCAGTCTTGTTATGCTGAATTCTGAAATAAATAATAATTAATTGGATAGAAATAGCTTTACAGACAAGAAGAAATATGGAAGACAGTATGTAGGTCTTAAGCAGCTCTGCTTCTGCATTCCTTTCCTTTGCAGGATTTCCCCCTCTTCCTGGCATTGCAGCAATGGACGGTGACACCACTATAGCTGCTGTTCTGGAAAGTGCGAGCAAGCTGGCAAGCATGGAGGAGAATGATGAAGAGGAGGAGGTTAGTATTTCTTAGTAGGATGTGTAAAAGTGTAAATGCTGTCTCTTGTAGTGTGCAGAGTTGAGTCCATTGGATTTCCAGTCAAGCAAGGGTACTGAGACGAAATACATTTCCGAGATGCCTGAAGAGTACAGGATCTCGGTGGTAATTTCAGTTTGCATTATAGTGTAGGGGAGAGGGAGAGAGGTGATATGTTATTACAGACAGTACCTACAGAGTCTATGAGTCCTCAGTTCAGCTCTTTTCTTAACTTGCTTTGAAAATAAAACCCACATACAAACACTTCAGATGCTGGCCACCCCTTTACATTGTTCTAAACTATTTAAATCTGTACTTTTGTCCTGCATCCCAGTAGCTCCTGTGTTTGTGCTTTCCTAGGATGTTCAACACTTACTGCTTTTTGTCAGGCGGTACCAGCCTTAAGACTTCGGTTTGATTTCTTTCTTGGTTGCTGATAGTTTGTGCTTGCAAATGGAGTAGGTGCTTTTTAATGGAGAGAATTCCTGGGTGATGTTTTTTGTGCCTGCATCTGTGGTTTTTTTAAACCACTGCCTTGTTGAAAATTCCTTTTGTCCCCTCTGTAGTGGAGGTTTGACATTTGCGTAGCTCAACTACCTACTGGCATGGCATGGCTCATAAACCTCCAGAAGTTAAAATTTGCTGTCTGGAATGTTACGTTCCCCCTCAGAAGTGATACCAGAAGGCCGATACAGTGATAACCATGGTTGTTGATGCTTGAGATGCTGTCCTCGACTCTGAAATAGATTTTGTGCATTTAATACGAAATTTTTTTCTTATGCTAGAATGAACCTCTGACACAGGCCCCAGTTGCCAAGAAGCCTGCTCAGCTGCCTGGAAAGCCGACTCAAGTTGTTAAGCCAATTACAGTGCCGTCTGCTCTAGCTGAGGAGGAGAGCTCGCCTGAGCATGTGAAACGGGCTGCATCACCCTCCACCCTGGGCAAGGCAGAGTCGATGGATCATCTCCCTCCAGCTGGTAAGGTGAAGGGTTCGTCATTCCCAATGATCCATGTGCAGATTGTTTACACTAGTTTATTTTAATATCTTGGTAAAGACTTCTTTTCATTATATTTGATATGAGCCTGTAAATATGTGACATATATACTGAGGCTTCTTCAGAGGAAATCTATGTCTGCTGGAGGGCAGATGCAGACCACAGCCATGCAGCTTTATTTCACAGAGGCAGCATGTGTAATTCTAAGGGTGATTGGGGTTTTAATTAATTTTGATGTAACAAGTGCATTGATTCATAATGTTTAACTCTGCTCACAGTTGAACTCTACGTATACTCTCATTACAGTGGACGGCTTGCCAGTGTGAATTATTCATTGATCTAATGCAGCTTCCTACATCAAACAGTGGTTTCTGCCTAGTGCATCGCATGGTCCAAGGATCTCAAACTTGCATATGGGTTCATCAATCTCTAGCCCTGCTGTTGCTGAGGTCCCTGAACTGTTCTCTGTACAAGATTAATTGTACAGATAGTGAGGGACAGCCACTACCCCACAGTGTGATTTGGGCACATACCGGCCATGTTCGGGCTCTCACTGGTTCTGGTGTCGTGCCTTGACTGTAATCCCATCCTCCGTCCGTTCTGCCCTCGGTAGTTCCCTCAGAACAAAGTAGAACTGCCTAGTTGGCTGGTGCAAGTTCTTTTCTAGAGTGCAAAGGCATTTCGTAGTGCCACTTGGATTAGCTCGTAACTCTTCTCTCTAGAAAACTCCATGACTCATTAAGACCACTAAAACATAATAGTTGTCCAGTTTGGTTTTGAAAATCTATGAATCCTCAAGAGTTTTGATGTTTGCAATTTTAGCTGACATATTAATCTCTTGAGTAAGTTGCCCTAGATTTATGCTGTGAAGGAATTGATAATACCTGGTCTTTGGTGTCACAGTAATCTCTCCTGGGTATTTCAAGTATTTTAAAATAAGACCAATAGGTGCAACAAGAACCTGGACAGATTCATGCTGACATGATTTTCACAACAAAGTATCAGTACTTCACTATTGTAAAGCTGTATTTCACTAGCCAAAGTGCACTCTGTGATCCAAATGTTACCTCCTTCCCCCCAGAATTACGAAGTGTAGCTTACAGCTGCCCGTAGCTGATAAATCTTGTCTTTTTGTTCTTGGAGAGTGCAGAGCGTAGGGAGGTCTGGGAGTGGGGTGGAGCAGTTGCACTTAAGGCCTATACCAGGAAAGTCAGGGAGCCAAAATCAGTTGGATTAATGGCTTTGCTCAGTCCATTTTGCACAGATTTTCTTTGAAAACACCTGTGCTCTGTGTCTCAGCCTCGCAGAGCTCACCGTGGGTTTTGTCTCGGTGGAATCTGGGCTAGCTGCCTTGTCTAATCAGTTTGGTTTTGGCTGATGGGGCAAATTGCCTACAGCAGCAGGACAGCGGGCTATTTTGTGAGGATGGGAATAAAACTGGTCATCATCTGACAGCAGTGAACATAGTGTGAGAATCATTGGTATATTTACTTGCTGAGACAGACACCTCTTGCAACTGTTGTTTAGCTTGTGTAATCATGAGTAGAGTGCAGTGGTGAATACACTATGAGTGTCTCTGGAAATGGCTGTAATCAGCTCACGCTGTACCATTTCCTAAGTGAGGTGTAGGAAGAGGCAGGATGCGCTGACCTGGTGCAGTGTAAAGCAATCTTTTCTGACTTGTATGGTTGTCCTTACTGTTTGTGGGGAAAAAAGAGGAGATACGAGAATTAATAAGAAACTAAGATGGCAAGGAATTACAAATAAGCAGAGGTGATATGTCTGAAGGTGCCTGCACGTTGGTTCATCTGTTGGTCTCTTTCTGACAGATCATGGGAGAGGGAATAAATGAGTACAGAAGATGCTCGTAACGTTCGCTGTCTTTTAGAAGTTAACATGTCAAGCTGAAAGTTTGAATTCAGCTTCTGCTTTGGGCAGTCAGGTGTACCAGAGTGTGTCTCCTGCCTGCAAATAAGGGGCTGTAATTACTACTGTGGTGCTTGTGAAGAGCTATGAGGTTTTTTGGTGAAAGGTGCCATGATAGAAGGAAGTTTGTTTCTTTTTCTGATACTTGAAATTGAAACTGGCCAAGAAACAATTCAGTGCAGTCAGGAGATGTCCTTATTTGATATCTGTGCTTCTGCTGACCTTTTTCTGGCTATAAACTGAACATGATAAATCTGTTTCAGGGACATGGCAGTGTCAGTTGAGTGAGAGTTGTTATACAACTGTTTTTCAGCTAGGGAACAGCTGGAATTTCTGGAGAACAGAAAGAAGCAATACATGAAGGCAGCTCTCAAAGCAAAGAAGGAAAATAACCTTGAGCAGGCGAAGACATATCTCAGAACAGCTAAGAGCTTTGACCTAAAGATTGAGCAAGCAAGGTGTGGGAAACCCGTTGATATTTCCAAGGTTAGTAGGACTGTTGGTATTCTGCTTAGTTTCATATTCTTGACATCTAAGTGCTTACTTCAAACAGTGAATGATTTAATAAATATTTCTTGCCACAAATTAAGTTAGTTTGCTCAAGTGATGAACCTGGATACTGAGCCCTGGACTGCCCCTATATTTTTGTTTTAGTTTTTGTTTCATTCGGTTTCCTCTGCTGCTCCTCAAGCTTACCAGATCTTGATAAAAATTTAGTCTCCATGAACCATTTTCTCCTTGGTTTACAATGGCATGCCTAAACCACGCAGCCTGGAAGTGTTCCCTGGCCTTAGGGTGTGAATGCATTTTAGCTGTGTCCTAACTCCAGTTTGGGATGAGGATCAGGTGCATGTTACACAGCGATGCCCTGGTTTCACTTAGTATTTGGGTAGATGGGGAAACAAAAACGTTATAGCTCTCCTGACCTGAATAATCAGGGAGCTAGGCCTGTAAGACATGTTGCAGGGTTTTATGACTTCAGCAGTTTTCGGGTAGAGGTTGGTTTGGAATTGCCTTGAGAAGAAAAACACCCCATCTCCCTTCACTGACCTTTCCATACATTCTGACTACTTTTTGTCTACTTCATTTTTTCTTATAAGGGCTCTGAAACGTGGTGTTCTTGTGTTGCAGCTGCCATCACCCCCTACAGATGATGAGGGTGATTTTATCTTCATACACCATGAAGATGTCAGACTGTCTCAGAAAGCAGATGAAGTATATGCACAGCTCATAAAATTGCTGAAAGACCAACATGAGGTGACCATTCTATCTTTTTTTAGAAATGTTTTGTTGGCTTTTTTTTACATTTTTTTTTACATTTATCTGGGTTTAATTGATATTATAATCCCATTATTGTTTCTGTGGAGTCTTTGTTTTCAGTTTAAAATATTTTCGATTTTGTGTGTTCTAGAGTGGAAAATTTTAAGACTTGGATTCTCTGCTAGTTGAAGTCAGAGGGTGTGCTTGGAGGCTTGGGACTCAAATTATTACTATTAAATAAGAGCACTCAAGCTTAAAATAGTACCTGAATGATTAAGACTAGCCCTTGGGTGAACCTCATATCTAAAAATTAAGTGATTAAAAAGCAATAGGGCAGAACAGCTCAAACAAATGCTGTGCCTCAGCTTTGGGCTGTAAGGACTGGGGGTGGAGGCAGGGGGTGGATGTTTTTGGGTGACTTGGGAAAACTCTTGGCTTTTCTTCAGTTAGGTTTTCATCAACCTCAAAACTCTCTGCCAGTCATGAATCTGTGTGTAAGGATCACCGAGTGCATCTGTATTTGTTTGGTTTTGTTTCTGTTGACAGAGGTGTTTACAGTATTCCAAGCAATTCATGCATCTGGGAAACGTAGCAGAAACTACTCGGTAAGGCTGGCTGTTAATCACTCCACAATGTGGTTATTTCAGGTTTGGGTCCATCTGAGGCCCCTAAAAATGATGGGGTTTCAGGTTGGTAAGCTTCTCAGTGTGGGGAAGCGTCGGTAACTGCGAAGCCTGCATCTCCAGATTGCTCTCAGACCTGGGCTGAGGCTTACTCTGCGGCCTGTGTCTGGCAGAATGCTCTGTTTGATGTTCTTGTGTGTGCGCTTAGCATTTCTATTGATTGTTTGCCTTTTCTATAGGTTTGAGAAAATGGCACAAGGCTGCAAAAAAGACATGGACATCCTACAGCTCGCACGAGCACAAGGAATGGATCCTCCAAGCCATCACTTTGAGGAAAGAACCTTTAAAATGATAAGGTGTGGAAAAACGAAGGGATTTCTCAGGCAGGCTGGAAAGAGCTTTCTGGTTTCTAGCCCTTGTTTAGGGAATTGTGGGCTTCAGCAAGCTCGGGTGGCCCCTAGGGTTAGGCGCAGCATTCCTGAAAGGACGCTCTCAACAGCTTAAATACAAAGAAGTTGTTCTCTAACTTCTTGTCTGGGTTCTTCAGATTTCAAAATCTCTCCAGCTTCATCACTTACGTTCTGCTACTTCAGCCAGTGTTCCTTCCTCTGTAATCCTCCCTCAATCCTGTGCCTTTAGGCTTTCTTTGTGGCATTTTTCACTGTACCTCAGAGATGTTTTTATCTCTGTGCTCTTTCGTTGCTCTTTGGTAATTTATGATGATGATCTGTGTAGGAGTGCACTGTTGGAAAGGGTCTGACAAATACCAGTGGCATCCTGGTCTGGCAGTGTATTAGGTGGTGGTGGGCTGCTGGGTTGAATGTGGTTTTTTGTCTTTATTTTTTCACAGGATATTTTCTGAGCTCAACAGCACGGAAATGCACCTTCTTATTGTCAGGGGGATAAACCTACCAGCTCCACCAGGTGTGTACTCGAAAGGGCATGTGAACTTTTTCCTCTGAGTAGGTAAGGGAAGTAGAGGGGAATGAGATTTTTCTACCTTGAAGGACCGCTTCAGGAGTAAGACTTTTGTAGCCAGCACTCATTAAAACAAAATAACCAGGTTTCAGGCTCAAGCCTCCCAGAACCTTTAAACATATTTTAAAAAAACCCAGGAGAGTAAAAAAAGAATCTGGGTTCCATCTGGACAGAGGGAAGAACTTTAAATTGTCCTGGGTTTGCTCATAACTGAGCCATAGTTTAAGTTTCACATTTGTCTCCTATTTTGTTACGTGTGCCTGGCTTAATTCTGCACTACCTTAATGTGTATTGACCCTTCGGTAGACAGGAGTTGCTTCTGCCAGCATTACTGCTTTGAGTCCCTTGTTTCTGGGAGTTTGTAAACCATCTGCGCTAGACTGTCTCAGGACTGACAGCAGCATTAAGAAAAGTAGATGTTTTCCTTGAGATGCCAGCTGTCTATGGATTATGGTTTGATGGATGGGGTTTTCAGTCGTCGAGAGACAGCTCATGAGTCCTACTGAAAATCAGTGAGGTGCTCTTGAAAATCCTGCTCGACATTACAGATGCAATTAAAATATCTGTATTGACTGTTTGGATTGGCTGGTTGTTGTCTTATTCAGGTGTGTCACCAAGAGATTTGGATGCATTTGTGAAGTTTGAATTTCAGTACCCAAGTGCGGTGAGTGTGTGTGATTGCTCTTCTGTTCCTCGGTCTGTGATGCCTTCCACTGTATTAGCTTGTGAGGGCTTCAAGGAGGGAGCGCAGGTTTTCTTCTAGAAGGGGAAAGCGCTTCCAGGCATACTGCCGGAGTTTATTTTTGAAACAGAAACTTTTCCTGCGAACTAGAACTGCTGAATTTGGTTTCTGCACGTTTGAGCTTTGCTGCACCTTTCTCTTGATGTTCTCCACACCTTGCACTTAGTGGGGTGGTGGCTGCTTCAGGCTTGCATGTTCTCTGGCTGGCTGACCACCAGCTTACCGCTAAGCAGCGCCCACAGGGCTAGGCTGTGCCCACCCTTCCTCCCTGCAGGCGCCATGCAGACCGTTTCCAGTGATTGCAAAATCGGTAGAAGTTTATTTCTTTCAAGGGTGCAAACGCACCGGTACCTTCCACCATACACAAGGGCCTGCAAAGTTGTCGTTAGGGGAGAGGGGCCACCTTAGATGTGACCTCCCTCTTAAGTCCCATTGCTTTAAGGAAACAAGCTTTTAAAGGGATTGCTTTTGGACATCTCTTTTAATTACAGAAATGGATTGAAAAGGTTAATCTTTGTCATCAAATAAATGCACGTGACTCCTAGTGATTTAATTCACAAACATATGTGTGTGTATCTGGAGAAAGGACTTGGGCCATACAAGTTTCTTGACCTTACTAATTAATACTTATGTGTATGTGCATGTATAGATGGGCATATACACATGTATGTATATTAAAAATATGTGTGTGTGTGTGTATATATATATATATATATATATAATCTTTCCTTGAAACTCCCCAGCGTCATCCTGTTCCCCTCGCCTTTAAAAGCAGTTTCTGCTCTAAAAAATACTGGAACCAGTGAGCTGGAAGGGCTTCTGAGGAGGGCTGCCTAGTCTTGCTGTCAGTAGGGGTGCTGGGGCTTCTGCTGCTTTCTCTGTAGAGCAAGACCAACCTTTGCCCTTACAGGACTAATCCTTAGCCCTGTGAGAGTGCAGAGGCCAGATTTTTACCACCCAATACATTACTAAAATAATTTCAGTTACCTGTGGGAAATCAGCGATGGTCAGATGAGGTTTGTGTTTAGGTTTGAGTTACATGAGGCCTTAATGCAGGAGTCCCCCCAGTTACGGTGGCTGGATGAAGAATTTGCTGGGGAATAAGAATCAACATGGGTTGCTTTCAGTCTATTTTTCTTTGTTTAAAAAAAGCCAGATCTCAACTGCTTCGCCAACAGTCAAATCCACCACCTTTCTCCTTCATAGCTGAAATCAGTTTTGCGAAGTAGCTGCAATAATTAGGTCACGTTGCCCTTGTTCAGTCCCCAGAGATGGAGTTTGTACTCCGCTTTAGGTTAAAAGTTAATTCATTTTGGTGGCAGATTGATTGTCAGGCAAAATAATAGTAGGGCAATTCCCTGAATGATTTGTGATGAATTCCTTGTGTAGGTTATTATTCCAACTAATGGAGAAGGAACGGGATTGCTGTGTCCTGGAACGTGCGCAGTTTATCGTGTAGTTTAACAGCCACAGTCAGTAACTTTATGATGATTGGATTGAATTGAGTGTGACCATGTAGTTTATCTGTGGCTCTTACATTTAATGTAATGGTTTGGCTTATTCTTTATCTAGTATTATACTTATTACCACAATGACATCCAAATAGTTTAGTTCTGAATGTACCATGACTCTTATCAGTCAGATAACCCCCCCAAACCTCATGTTTCTTGTATAGGTATAAAAAAAAGTTGGTAATAAAAATGGTTACTACGCTGTATTTTGAAACAATATCTGATGGTTTTATGTAATATGTGTCTCTTTTAATAGGAGCAACCTCAAAAGAGTAAAACACCTGTAATTAACAATAACAATTCTCCAGGTTAGTACTTGTTCTGGGGCAGAGGGAAAAACATTGCACCTTTAGGAATCACTGGAGAGTACAGCCTAGTGTCGTACTGCGAATTGGGCCAGAGGGCCTGCCACCACCTTTTTCTGCTTTCTTACGAAAGGGCTTGTTGTAAGGTGAAGCCCAGCTGCACTGGCAATTTCTGCACCCTCATCCTGATATTGGTGGTAGTCATTGTGTAATAAGTTATGAAATCATGGAGTTACCAGTCATGCTACAGCTGTTGCTGTCAGCCCTGCAGGGAGGTGGGCCAGATAAATAAATTTTCTTTATTAAATAAGTTAAATTATTAATTTTAGTATCTCCATGGATCAGATCTTTTTCAGTCAGATTTTGTGTCCCGTGAGACAACAAAAATCATGACAGAATTGCCAAATCAGCTAACGTTCCTAAACCTGACAAAGCATCATTGCAGAAGTAAATTTGGTTTTTTAAGACAATGTGTCTCAAAACCAACTAAAATTCTTTTTGTACCTTTTGAAAATTACCCCCTTTGTACCTAGCCATGGAATACTGCTAGATTCATCATGCATTTTAGAATTAATCATCTTGCACTCTGAATTTAATTTATTGCTATATTATTTTTTCAATTCTTGCAGTAAGCAGCCATCTAGTTTCAAAACAACTTTGAATTCAGTATCCAAATTACTAGTTGTGAATTTATCTCAGAAGAGATATGTATAGAGATTTGAGTTTATGTATATATATTCTGTTAAGAGTGGAAGTCCTGAAGCTCTGATACTGAGGGCTCTGTTCCAACTCTTCCAATAAATTGATCTGCACTTGCTGAGCGTCCCTCGCTGTAATGTTTTGGGTTCCCAGGCTGACAAGCAGAGCTGAGTGTTCCTGGGCAGCACAGCAGATAAGTCTGAACATTAGGGGTACGATGTTGTGAGACCTGATAAAAAGGTATCCTGTGGCATAGTTCTTGTCACACTTACTAATTAAACTGGTGTTAAAACAGTATTAATTACATTATCAAAACACCCCTTCCCAGCCATTCCCACCTTCCTATGCTTTTTCCTTACTATTTTTACCTTTTTCTTAGCACAGACGCTCTTGTTTAATTCCTGAAAGACCTAGATTCTCCTGTTCTGGCTCTCCAGTAACTTGCTGTCACCCCCTCACAATGACTTAGGGTTTTGGCAGTTTGGTTTCTGTGCCTGTAAAGTGAGGATGGCCGATGAACTGCTGCACAGGGACATGACCTTGTTAATGACTGAAATAACCTGAGGAAGAGGTTCAGATGGGTGTGAAGTGTCTTTCACAAAGGGGCCAATAAAAGGGGAGATAAACAGAGGTCTCGGTACGTGTGTGTAACAGAGCGTGTGTAAGTTTTGACTCACAGCTTGCTTTCATTTTTCTGTGTCTTAACTGTAGAATATAACCAGTTGTTTAAGTTGAACATCAACCGAAATCACAGAGGTTTCCGACGAGCCATTCGGTCCAAAGGAATTAAATTTGAAGTATTTCATAAAGGGTAAGTCCACAGTTTGCTCTCTCCTCGTTGCTTCTCTGGTAAAAGTTGAAAAGGATGTTGTAGCCGAAATTTGTGAAGCATGATCCTTAGGTTAGATTTAGATTAGATATGAGGAAGAAATTCTTTACTGCGAGGACAGTGAGCCACTGGCACAGGTTGCCCAGAGCAGCTGTGGATGCCCCATCCCTGGCAGTGTTCAAGGCCAGGCTGGATGGGGCTTGGAGCAACCTGGTCTGGGGGAAGGTGTCCCTGCCCGTGGCAGGGGGGCTGCAACTAGGTGATCTTTAAGGTTCCTGCCAACCCAAACCATTCTGTGATTCATTGTGAGAATCTTCCAAGATTTACCAAACACTGCTAGCAAACTGTTAAGACTGTCTTGGGAGAGAGAGAGACTCTCCTCATCTCGGAGATCAAGATGATGAGATGGATGTTAACCATGGGTGACGTTCAGGTCCTACGCCTAGGCTCGTTACTGATTTGTTCAAAATCGGAGTGGCCTATATTCACTAATCCCCGAGCTGGTTGTGGTCCATGACTTCAATGGGAAGTTAGATAACCTGGTTTTGTCTCGGTGGCTCTTTGTGCTATTCTTTGTTTCTATTACTGGGACATGCAGAAACGATCCATAGGTTCTCTGAGATGGTTTTCAAGTTGTAGATGTTTTAATTTGTGAGCTAAAGTTCTATTGTTTTTACTCCAGGTCTTCCATTTGCATCTCACTTGAAGCAAAAGCTCATTTTCTTACTCTTTCTCTGTCAATCCTGACTGCTCCAAGGCTCTGTTATTCAAGATTTTGTTAGAGATTCTGCCTCTTGCATAGAACTGTGAAGTGTTTACATTTGTTTAGAACACTTGGTTTTCCTTGTCTTTTGCATACCGTTGCGCAAACGGGGCATATTCTGTTCTCTTACCAGCTGGAACAGTACTTGTTTTTAAGGTCTGAGCTCAGGCTTAAGTTCACCCATTGGGAAACACTCCCCAGTGATTCATGAGTTGTATGCCAGCTCCAGATTGTCCTTTGAAGCCTTTTCAAAGATTAGCAAAAAAAAATCTGTGCAGGTTGGTTGCCTCTTCTTAGGGTTTGGAGGTTTTTTTGTTGTTGTTCTTAGAGCAGGAATCTAACAAGTTAAATAGGTGCTCGTTTCTGGACTGGGGCAGAGGGTGGCAGTCTACCCTGGGTAAATAGCCACGGGGAAGGAGAAAAAGAAGAAATGCCCACAGATCACCTTCCCCTTCTTCTCGGGAGAAAGGAGAAGATTTAAGTGATGCAGGCTCTTTTCTAAGGACTGTCTGCTCCCTGTCTTTCATTAAGACTATAAACGAATAATACTTCAGAAGTGCTTGTAGCTGTTGTGGTTTTAGGGTCTCTGATAGCTCTTTGACCATCTCCCAAGAATTACTTTCTCTCAGTGAGCAAAGGAGACTTGTTTCAGGTCACATATATTAAACTTCAGTTTAAAGGCCACTTTCAAGTAAAAACCCAGCAATGCATTTTTCCGAAGGAAAAGTCTCCTTAAACCTCTCCTAAAAGCTTCTGAAGATAAAAGGAGGTTTCCCCAGAGCTGTTTCTGAAGCCATGGCCTAGGGCAAGTTCACATTCTTCACTGCAAACCCCCTAGAACTGATCAGGGATGAATCGGTCTTTATTGTTTCTGGAAATGAAGAAGTGCTTTAAAAAATTCAGCTAGAAGAATTGCCGATTCTCTTTTTAAGCTCATGAGCGTGTCAGACACACTGCGGTACAATTATGTAATCCTTCTTCGTTTTAAGGTGCTTGTGAAGTAAGGGAAGTATTCTAGCATGCGAGCTAAGAAATTCTGCAGTTTTCTAAGTGATTTTGAGAGTCTGCTGTAGTCTCATCGATGAAGAATACCAAGTCTCATCTTTGGAAGGCTTTCTGCCAACAACATCGATGGGCACCATGTTGGGAGGCAGCGCTATCCACCCGTGAGGTGATACTGTCGTTCTTTACTGCAGCGATTTGTGTTGAGATGGGCAAACTGACTGATAAGAAGGAATCTGAACAGCTGCGCTGGAGTCTGTCAAGTCCTTCAGCAACAGGTTTTTGGAGGAGATGTGCTTCCTAGCAGTGACTCGCTGCACGTTCCGGTGCATTCAGAAGTAGTGCTCTTGCACTCTTCATCCCATCTAGAACTGTCTGAGCTCCCTGCCGTGAGCCTGCTGCAGCCTGGGCGAAAGGACCGTTGTCCTCCTAACCTATAGATGCTTGGGTGCATATATGAGCCATAGCATTCCTGGCACCGTTCCTGAACACACAAGCCAGAAATGAGGTTAGAGTCTGGGTGACAGGTTCCTTATACTACAGCGGATACGAGCTATTTGGAGAATAGAATTGCTTCATATGAACGAAGCAGTCATGGCAGTGGTGGGTGTGAGAAACAACCTTACTCCTTTTCCAGTCAGAGATATGAGACAGCTGTGTTTGCAGATGTTCACTCGGAGGCTGTAGGCGCCGATGGCAGCATCGGGTCTGTGTGCATGGATATATCGGTTACCGTGGCCACAGGCGGCGGCATCGTGAGGCTCCATATAATGAACTTCGCAGTTTTCACTGCATGTGTCCAGTCTTGTTTGGTAATACCTTAATATCCCTTACTGATGATAAGAAGGGTGGATGGTTTGGGGTTGGGTTGGGGTTTTTTTGTATGGTCGTTGGTTTGCTTGCTTGTTTTTCTCCTAAATAGAATGGCATGAAAAAGGAAGCTTCTGAACTCCCGGCAGGCTTCCTGTCTAGAACATGACAGGCACAGCTCGTTGGCCCTCCTACCTCCAGATTTTGTAGATTTTACTTGTTTATCAACCTTTTGGAGACTGATTCAGGGAAATGCTTGGATGCAGGCAGAGAAATCCAGTGCTTTGAGCTGACCACTTCCATGGAATTATTATGTTTCGGTCTTAGCTGTTGCCTTTTGAAGGAGTTTGGATGAGGATTGCACCGCCTGTCTCTATTAAGGCAAAGGTGGATGCCTTGCTGATAAAACTGTTAAACAGAAGTAACTGTAGCAGAGAAAAGCTGTTTTCCTTGCAGGATAGAAATGCTCTGTGTTTGATTTCAGCAGACTAGAAATTCTAAAACGATTGTTCTTGACTGTTAAAACTACCAGTATGAAGGTGAATCAAAACAACAGCTGAAACGAACTGTTCTTACTTGTTGAAATTGTTTTGATTTACCAAAATGAGGCAGAATGATTCATGTGACTTTTTCCTAATAAGTAGTTTTCCAAAGCCAGCATGTGCCTGTGAAATGTTTGTTTTTATGAGAGATGCGATTTCCTTAGGAAGTTTTCCAGCCTGCTGCGGAAGATTGCTGCCTGTCCTGGCTGTTAAGCCACTTTTCCTTGTCACCCTTTCCAGGGACAAAAGCTGTTGCCATTCCAAGTGCTAGTTTAGTGGATTGTTTTTCTTCACTACTGTCCTCATCTTTATATTTGGTTTCAAGAGAATAATTACAAAACTGGGTACTTCTGTATCTTGTCCTTGTGGTCTAGTTGACTAAGGGTTTGCCTCTCGCACCCTGGTTTGGAGGGTTCTAGCAGCATGTCTTGACTCGCCCTCCTGGATGTGGCGATGGTGCAAATAGTGGTGAGCTCTTAGCTTGCTTTCTCTTTTAATGTTCTGAAAAACCTTACCCGTTCAGTTAAGGAAGGTTTCTTTGAAACAGGTCCTTCTTCAGGAGTGACAAGCAAGTGGGGACAGCACACTTGAAACTGGACAAGCTGGAATCAGAATGTGAAGTCAGAGAGATCATCGAGGTATGTTTTCTGGGTGAGGTGTGTTGTAGTTAGTACTAAGCCTTTGACTTGAAAGGGAAAATGAAGACTCACGTTGCATAAATGTGCTTGTATACAGCTGACTGTTTTGTACTGGGCAAGTTTGATAAGGAACGGGCTGTTCTTTGTTTTGTCATCTCTTGAAGCTTCTCTTAGCTGTGGCCTTTGTGGTACTGGGAACTTCCTGGAGACTGTCTTCTGCAAATTTTCTGTCTCAAGCTAGTTTTCTTTGTCAGAACCAGAAATTCAGGTGATGCTCAAAAATATTTGCGTTGGTAGCTAACAGATCAAAGGTTTAAGTGAAGACTGCCAGAGTGGATAGGGAGGTGCTGTAAGATCCAGTAGGAGATACCTAAGTGGAACCTTTAAAAGAAAAGACAATCCCTGGGGCTGCATCACAGACCTGCTCGGGACATCGCAGCCCTTAGTGTCCTCTGAGCTTCCTGTGGAGTCCATCCGTGTTCCAGATCTTCTACTTTGACATTATCATGTGTATGTGCACTAATTGCTCTTCTTTTTGTGGTTCTTTCAGATTTTTGATGGCAGAAAGCCCACTGGAGGGAAACTGGAGGTAAAAGTGAGACTCAGGGAGCCCCTCAGCGGTCAAGATCTTCAAACAATTACAGAAAACTGGCTGGTCCTTGAACATTAGCTCTATCTGAGGTATGAACGCTGTGTCTAAAGCTGGTCTGGCAGAACTTGACAGGGCTACAGATAAACTCTGCTGGAATGATGTCTTTGGTTGACATTGACCTAATTACACAGCTCTGGCTTTAATATTTGTATTATCTTTGTATTTGTAGTGGCGAGCTGACATAATTTCAGAAATGAGGTTACAGGCTCCGATTAGTTTGTGTACCAAAAATGCTATTTCACAGTCACTTGAAATACGGGGAGAGCTTATAGCATCACCTTCGCTTAGGGTAATATTTAGAAAATGAGATTGATGAGTCCTTTCTAGGAGGAAGGGTGCCTTCTGTCCACCCTTATTGTTAGCAAAACCCTTTCAGAGTTAGCGAGGACCCTTCTTCCCCTACCAGAAGCTAGAGAAGGGCATTCGTTTGTCCCAGGAGAGTCTGCTTGACTTTATCTGAAAGGGAAACCATTGGAGGTAGGCTTTCTTCTGGTACTTGAGCAGGGAGAAACTGTACAGCTGAATACAGGCTACCTGGAGAAGTGTGCCAGGTGCCCGCTGTGCTCGCATCGAGTGCGGAAGAGGAGCTGTGTGCTGCCGCAGTGGCTCTGCACTAGAAGGGTGAAGAAGAGGCAGGCTTCCTCTTGTTGCCAGCCGCTACGGAAACTGCTTGGGTTTGGAGCTTGTCTTCCTTTCTTACACTCTGCTTTTTAGGTACCACAAATTCTCCCGTCTTAAAAAACCACCAGCAATCCTGGTGTCTTTTGAAAAGGGGATTTTCTACATAAAATTACTGAAAGATAAGTGCCAGCAGTCATCTGCCTGGGGCATCTCCAGTCCAGCCTACTTTGATGTGTGTGTCTCGTGTTTGAAAGAAATTCAGTTTAGCTGGATGCAGTCACAGGCATCCTGAAACTTTGGTCCTCGCTCCTGCCACAGCGTGCAGGCGGCCTGCGGTCCTGGGACATTACTGGCCAGGTGTGACCGCCGTGGTCCCTGCTGAGCCGGGGCCTCTTGCAGCGCAAGAGCACAGAGAGCCCTCTCTTGGACCCCGACCTTGCTGTACCAGCACGGACCAGACCTCGCCTTTCCTCATGGCAAACAGATGATGTATAAATACAGACTTTCCAACAGGTCACCCATCTTCCTCTGCTTCAGCTCGGGAGTCTCTGCGCTCCCTCCTCCTAGCACAGCGTTTTGCTTTGCGTTTATAAATGGCGGTTAAGCTAACACCAGCTCCCCAGCAGCAGCACCTGTGTGCCACACCTTCGCTGCCAGATTGTGTGAGGTTTTACAGGCGGAGAGGTCTTGTTTCAGTACTTGTGGCACCACAGGGATTGTTTTGTCGAGTGGCTTCTTCCTCACAGCCAGAGAGGTCAGTGAGCTGCCCGTGAGCTTCACACTGGGGCTGTGAGGGGCACGTTTGGTGGCCGTATCTGAGATAACAGCTTGGCCCTAGGCCGTCACTGGACACCCAAGTGTTTTCAACCACTAGAGCTTAATAATTTTGCTTCATTGATTTTTCTAATTGACTATCCAGAAAATTCATGTCGGCATTTTACGTACAAAGAGGCCATCTGTGAAGTACTGCATCAAGTAATTCTGTTGTTTTTTCTTTGTTTTTCCCCCCCCGCAGATCCATTGGAATGTTAAAAGGTGTGGGGTGAACGTACGTAGGAAGATGCTGCTAGCGGCAAGCACCAAAGATGCTAAACGAATGCACTACTGAACCTAACGTCTATTTTGATCACAGCCATAGTGCTTATTAATAACGTCAAGGCAAATGTAAGGCTCTGGAAATGTGCTGCTGCAGGGGATTGTTACTAGTCTACACAAAACAGTACTGCCTTAATGCGGGACTACCGACGTGGCGCCGGGATGAATGTGGCACTAACTATGCATAGTGGTGTGCGAAAAGTTTAGCCCTTTAACAATTCCCCGAGGCACTGCAAAAACTTTTCTGTCAAGTCACAGGTAAGACCTTCACTAGGATTCATTTTTGCAAGCGTACCAGCAGCCACCGTGGTACAGCGAACAGTCGGCTCCTGCTTTTTCTGTTCCCTCTTACCGAGGCCTGTTTGGGGCAGGTTTTTTTGTTTTTTCAAATAGAGGAGAGAGAACTGGGGCCGCAGCCTGGCCCTCCTCTGCACATGCCATTGCAACATGAAGTTTCAACGGGGTGTTGCCTTTAAGAAGAAAAGAATGCAAAACTTGTTAGCAGCAGGTGTTTACAGATCTACGTTTTTGTTCTGGCTACCAGTTGTCTGCCATGCTTGCTGCACTGCCCGTTCAGTACAGCCCAGGTACTGTGCCTTCATCCTTTTTCTTTTTTTTTTTTTAATTAAAAAAAGGAGGGGAAAAAAGTACACTAGACTGCTGCTTCCTGAAAGTTCCTTGTATTTTTACAAAAATAGGCTTTTACAGTTGTTCCAGGTTATGGGGAAAACGGCCACTCTGTCATGTAGAAAACTGGGTGATGACTATTTTCAGGAACGCTTTTGATCAGCATCATACAAAAAAAAGGTACCAAATATGTTTGTGTTTTCACATCTCTGCGAGCTACCAGCGACGGCTGATCTCACGGGAGGGGACGTGCCGGCGCGGGGGAGTCGGAGCGCACCTGCACCAGCTGCGTAGGGAGGGCAAGTTCAGAGACAGAGTCCAGACAAGAAAGGCAGCGCTGCCTCTGTCTTCCTGAGCAGATGAAGACAATACAGTGTTTAGTTTTTAATTTCAATAAATTTAATATACAAAACTACATGTCGAAAATAAAAATATAATATGCAGTTTTTTGCAGTGTTAACTAACTGAATTTTAAAAGTACAATTTTTTTTCTAAAACAAGTACTCATTTCTTAACAACATGGTAATTAAGGTCATTTAAAAGGCTATGGTTGAAGCAAACATGTCAGTCACCAGTTGATAGTGTTTTGCACAAACATAATCCAAACCTAAAAGACTTTTGGGGCAAAGGAAGAGAAGGTAAAGATTTTTCACCTCTTTTTACTGCATTATTAAGCATAACAATGCAACTAAAGTAACTGGAAAGCCGCTGCTGTGGCCAAGCTGGAGTGCAGGCGCTAGAAGGAAGATTATTAGTTTATGGAACACTCTTCCAGATACCCAATCTTGCCTACACCACGTAGTGCTGTGCTGTGACCCAACGTGTGCGAAAGCAGCGTGCAGAGGGGAATCTGACAGTAGCCTTCGTCCTGCTCCGCTGCGCCCCTACGTAGGAAGGTTAGTGCGTGTGCAACAGCGTTGCCCAGCACGAAACATTAAGCCAGCCCCCGTTCCCAAAGGCCAGAGGTAAGGTTTCACTTTGCTGTGACACTTACCGGTGAAGCGCAGGGGTGTGCTACCTCGCGCCGGCCAGCTTGTACTGCCAGGTTGGACCCCAGTGCTCAGGCCTGCCTTCTGCAAGGGTGGGCTTGGGTGGGGACGGCTGTAATTTGCCATTTGGGATGCTTTTTTTTTAAAAAAAAAAAAAAGCACTAGCCATTTATTCACAAGTGCACTCTGTACATATACTGTGCTGTCTTTCCATAAGATACTTTGCTACGTGGACAGTTACCTTTTCCTTTGCCCAGCTAATGCTGTATATATTTATTTAAAAAATATAGCATCAGGCTCAGAGGAGCTGTGCACTTCCCTTTGTATCTGAGAGGATGCCCGCGTTACGGCAAAGCCAAAATAATTCCCGCTGCATCCACCAGAACTGACTGCACGTAGGGACGATGTAACACCTGAGACACTGTGTTCACTTCCAGTTAGTACCTCTCTTCCCAGGTTAATTTTCTGCGTAGACAGGAGGAGAAACCTTTGCCCCTCTTCCTGCGAGGGACTCGAACGAGCTGCTTTGCGCGGCCATGGCTAAACAAACCAAACTCCCTCTCCTGCTTTCAGCTCTTCCCACTGGTTAGCAGCTTTCCACGGAGACAATAAGAACGTGGAACCACATTTCCTCTGGCCGAGTCTCACTTCCAGCTTCTCAGCGGCGCGGCAGCCATGAGCAGCTGCTTTCCTTACCAAAGCCCTCTCAGGTGAGACCAAGAGCACGGGGCCGGGTGCAAGTGTTCAGAGCTGACCAGAAAGCCTTTTTCAGCAGAACATGCAAAAAGAGCCACTCTATACTGTTACCACAGGTAAGCTTTTACATGGTGCTGCTAAGATGAAGTGCAAGCCGTCTTGTATTACGTGACACGAGCGGTACACTACAGCGTACAGCAAGGAGGAGACTTAAAGCTGCCCCGGGTGTTACTTGTCTTTAAAAAGCAGGACCTACTGGGGAGGAGGAATGAGATATAACTGCACTTTAGGGCTAATATTTCTTCTGCTTCAGACAGATTTGTAAACAAAGTACAGAATAGCAGAGTTGTTCTAGATTATAGAAATCTGCCGAGGTGATGGGTTTTTATAGTAAATACAGGAAAAAAGTAAACTCTAGCCTATTACACACACACACAACTGCAGTTTACATAATACCGCTTGCAGAGCTGCCTGCCCTTCCGCTCATTCGGACACATATACAAATGTAGGTTATGGCTAGGTAATCTTTCCATCTCTCTCAAGGGCTACACTCCAAACATATTTCAGCCAATAATCTGGTTAAAATAATGTAAACGTTACTTTTTAATGTCTACAGAATAACCACAAACGGCATTATGATGAGGTCAGCATGGAGGGCTCGAGTGTTGTTTCTTACATGTCCATCTACAAACAGTACGAGATTGGAGTTTCACTTTTTATTTACGCCCCAGTGATCTTTGCACCCGTTTGAGCATTTAGAGTACATGACCGTAAGTCTTTAAACATGAGCATTTTTCTAAACAATAACAGAAGTGTATTAGCTGCAAGGATAGCATAGCCATGTTGTAATATAGAAGCTGCCCTGATCCTCCGTTTGTTGACAATGCATAGAAGATTTAGAATTATGGAACCACTGTCCCTCCCTCCGCCCCCCCACCCCCAATAGTGTTAACAAAAGCTTAATTTTCCAGTTTTAAAGTGCAAATGATTCAGATACAACTGCTGCTGGAACAGGTCTGAACAGAAAATGAAGTCCTCTTATGAGATGTTTTCCAGAATATAAAAGATGAGCTCCATTATGACTGGCCCCTCGCTCAACTGACACGCCCCTCCATGAATCACTGGAACTAAGGCACTGTCCAGGTCATTCATGTATTGAGAGGGCAGTGGCTGTCCGTTGCTCCCAGCTTGATAACCAACCTAAAAAATACAAAGTAAGAGCGGGTTTTACAGAGAACAGGACACGAGGCTGCGAGTCAGCGGGCAGTAAGGGAAGGCGCAGGGGGATGAGCGGCAGGGGGGGCCGTGGCCTCTGCCTGGGGAAGCCAGGCGCTTGAACAAGATGTAGCAGGCACTAAAGCAGCTTTTCTGCTTGTTTTTGTTCTCTTATGTTCCTGGGGGCTGCCTAGATAAAATTAGCCTCGTTTTTTCTACTGCTTTGTCAAAGCAGATCATTTGGATCAGCAGGAACCGCACCCTGCGTTATCAGATTAAGTCACGCGGTATTTAAAAGCTGGTTGGTACTAAGAACACGTCCACTCCAGGGCAAGGCCAGCTGTCTTGCCCGGAGACCCTTATCTCTGCTTGTCGCTTTTGCCGTAGAGCGCTCTCGAGGGGCCCTTCCATCTGTTTCTGCCTTGGATTCAGTGGGATCTTTTAAGAACAGCCACGCTTGCGAACAGTGTTTTATGCTAACCCAAGAATACATTGAACATGCTCCGGCCTTTTGATGTCTGGTGAAAAGGCCAATTTCGTGCCTTCTCTGAGCGCGTGGCAGGCCAGCAACTCCCCGGGCTGCGCACTGACTACAGAGCAGGTGCTGGCAGCGGCACGTGGGGGTCAAGCCTGGTGTTAATGCAGGCGAGGCACAAGCTGCCCACTCCTAACAGATGGCCCGGAGCAGCGCACAGCAGCCAGCACCACCTGGTATCGGTACCTCTTTAACCGAGAGAATGCCTGAAGCATTGCGTTCCCTCTACTGGGAACGAGCAAGGGCCCCACCCCGCAGTGAAACCAAAGCTATGCAAGACTCACTTGATCCGAGTCGAGTGTAACACGCAGCCCAAGCTTAGTCATTCCATCTTCTTTCAGCAATTTAAGGTGAGGACAGAGCGCCAAACAGAAAGCCTTCGCCACGTTTTCAGTCAGGCGGCTGTGGTCGGCTGGGTCACTCAGACCACTGTGTTGCTCATCGTTTTCCAGGAAAAACACCTGAAGGAAAGAGTTAACGCAAGGTGTAACACTGGGCGTTTCTAGACGGCACGGTTACCGAGATGCCGTTTAAACGCCTCTTACAAATGAAGATTTAAAGACGAGCTGCTCAGGGAAGACTAGCAACAGCCCCTGAAGACAAGCCACCTTGCGGGGTGGGGGGGAAACAGCTTCAAAGGAAAGATTTAAATAGTCGTGTTCTCAAAAACCTTTCAGTTCTGGTCAAAAGCCTCATTATGGAAGTTCACTATGTATTGCACACAGTTTTTAATAAAATCCTGCTTTGAAAACAGATGTTAATTTCAGAAAATTCACATTTTTAGTAGGAGCCATCCCTGAAGATTTGTACTGTTCTCACTGAACTTGCCTCCCTTGAGGCCAGCTGACCTGGGGAAGAAGGGGAAGGCGGCAAGCTGCAGAGCGAGTAACTGGTTCCTCCTGGGCAGGCTAAGTGAAACGAAGAAATCTTCCTAATATTAATGCCTTTGCGTGCTGGCAGAGTCACAGGTAACAGCAGCTACGCAAGCAGTTTCTGCGAGTGACTTATGCCACAGCACTTTCATTTTGACTTACGACATTTTAGAAAAGGTGGCTCAAAATAACATTAAAAGTAAGTAACTATTAGGATTTGTCTGCGTTTAACACAAATGCAGATGAAACCAGCTGTTCCCTGGGGTAGTGCAGCAAGTGTATTTCCAATAACCGTGTGTGAGAGAGGTGGCTGATGCAGAGCAGGCTGTAGAGGCTGGTCGTGGTAGGGGCCAGAGCTGCCCATCAGTGGTGGGGTGTTTTATTCTGCACACACCATACCCAACCTTTCCTTGCCAGTAGGAAAGGTAATAGAGGTTTGTTCTGGAGAATTTGCTGCTTTAATTTTGGTGAGCAGGGAGAGCAGGTCGACGGAAGACGAGGCTGTAGTTACAATCCCAAAACACCAAGTGCTGGTTTACGTGCAGCATAATTTGGCTGACTTACCTCTGTCCACCGAATGACCTTTCCGTTTGCCTTGTACTCTGAGCCATGAAATATCTTCACACTTGTTATAGACTCCATCGATTTGCCATCAATAGGGCTTACAACACTGTCAAAGGGAGGGAGAGGGGTAAGTTCCAGCTTAGCAGAAGAATGAACAGAGACCGCTGCAGAGAGAACTGCACCTCAGCGCTCCAGCTGCCTTGCTGCAGGTTTGTTCATAACCGAGCGTTCTGCAAGTTGAACTGCGACTACACAGCGACGGACCCCATCAGCTTCGTGGGGCACAGACCAGAAGTGGCCCAAGGAACCGGTGATGTCGAATGCAGCTGCCAAGTGTGGTGACAAGTGCTGGGCCTGGAGCTTCCTAGAGAGCGGCCTTTCTGGAATGGGCCTACAAGGCTGAGCAGGGTGGAAGAGCCGAGAGGCAGCACCGTCCCTGCTGTCCCTACCGCTGGCACCTGTCCTGGTCAACAGGCACAAACCAGGTGCAGGAAGGACCTTCCTGAAGGTTTTCAACAAAGCTTCGCACCAGAGCTGACATCTCGTAAGGTGCTAACATAGCAAGGAGGTGTTTATCCAGATAGGATTTTTATTCATTGGTAACCTTAGTGTAGGCCAGCAGTACCTGAAACACTGCTAAACACAGCCCAGAACTCAATTACAGAACCTAAGACTGACCTGGAAAGCCTGAAACTACAGAAACATCCTCCTTTCTACATGCTGAGTCCTTAAATGTTTTACCTATCACAACAGTGATTTACTGCCATAAATACTTAAGCTGCCATATACACCTTTCTTTTGGCTTAACTATCAAGAGTCCAAATATACTCTCGATGTTCAGCAATTTTATTTCCAGCACTACTTAATGCAAACTAAACACCAAGAGAGCAAAGTAGCCACAATATGCAGGGTTCAGCACTGAGTGTTGGAGACAGATCAGTGGTTTCCAATAACTGCATATTCACAATGTCAAAAAATCCATAGCGTTGACAACTTCCTAAATTGATGCCCCAAAGCTCTGGTATCTGAATTCCATTTTCATTACATTTAATTTCATCTTATCACTCAAAAGAGAGGCACAGACTTGTGATTCCTATTGATTTGAAGACTGGTGCACCTTACAAGATCAATTAAAATTTTTGACAAAAACAGTCAAACCGTCACCATTCAGTGTCAAGTGATTGCTCTGCTACTTACCCCTTACTAAAGTTTTTATCATCTTCTACCCACTGAATATGAACATGTTCCTGAGGATCTTCAGCATCTACTTTGCCACAAGTGATGGTGAAGTCTTTCATCTCTCTCAAGGCCTGCCTCAACGAGTCCATGTTCTCAGCAGTTATCTGGACCATTACTCCATCTGGGGAAACAAGAAATCCTCGTAGGCCAAGATAAGCAATAGTGAACAGAGCCTATATAGAAAAAGAAATCAACAGCCTTCCTCTTGCAACAGAAAGGTTAAACAGCTATTTTTAAGTGTCTAGGGGAGCAACACTACCTAAGACCATTTCTGAACTCTCAGGATTCCTAAAACGCAGCACTGATGAGCAGTGTGACAAGGGAAAGCACAAGGGTGACGTGAAGTCCATCTGCCAGGTGAAGTCAGCTGTAGCAGTGGCCACATCGGTTTGCCTCAGAACTTGACACCTGCTCTAGGCAACCCGCAGAAGCCCTGCGTGCCCCTCCTCCATTCAGCTATCACCGCTGTTGGCACTGCAAGCAGCGCTCCAGTGGTGACAGTTTTTGGGAAGTCAGTGCTTGCCTGACAGGGGCGAAAGGTACAGGGTTTAAATTCCATCAGCCTGAATTACTGCGGAATGACGCACAGCCCCAATGTACAGATGCCTGGCCTGAATCCACCTGTACCTCTGTCTTAGACTAAACCACCACTTTAGACACAGAAAATGGTATAATGCCCCACACATACAGACTTACAGTGAGGCAGCTGCTTTTCAGCCCAGGGTGACCCCTCGCTCACCCACGGACTGCACGCGCACAGAGCTGCAAGCTCTCAAGCTGGCGCAGCTTAAGGAGTTCCTGCTTGTCAGCGGAGCTGTGCTAACTGACTGCACGCGTGGGCTTCTTGCGTACGTCGCTCACAAAATGCAAGGAGCACACTTAAAACAGTACTGTCTGCACCGCCACTTCTGCGGTGAGGTTGGACTACAGAGTTCTGCAGCTGAGCTAACAAGCCATCACAGCCTTCCAGCCGGCATGTATTTCTGTGATATGACAACTGGTAAAAGAAGAACAAACCAAATCAGAGAGGTACCAGCTCAACAATCTCGACTTGCCATGTTCTCATCTGCCCACATACAAGCATATAAACAATGCACATCCATAATCTTGCATAATGCAGAGCTATTTGGGAACAGAGGAAATTGAGCAGGGTTTCCTCTCCTGGTCAGTGGATTACCCATTCCATATTTCTTAGGCTCACATTTTCCTCATTCAACCCAAGCCAGTAAACAGACAGCAGGCTCACGAGCCAGGTATTTCATATCTTACCCTCATTTTCTTGTGTCCCTGTTCTACAGCATCTGTGCAAGTTCCTCCTCATTAAAGGAAACGGGGGGGGGTGTGTGTGTGTGTGTGTGTGTGGCTAAAAAATAGGGTAACACTGAAGCAGCAGCATGACTCAAATGCCCGAAGTGTAACGCAGAGCCCTGATAAGCACGGAGGTGAGCTGTCTGGAGAGGGAAGCGGTGCGTTTTAAGCAAGCAGTTCAGTTCTTACCTTCTACTATACTGGATTTGGCAAGGTAGCCTGAAGAGGATTTTAAAGCTCCACTGAACACAAAGAAGCTGGCACCAGTCACTGCAACAACAACAACAACAGGGGTGATTTAGTGAGGTTTTCATCAGAACGACACCTTACACAGGAATCAGGTATCACAGCTCTGTCACCCAGAGAGGCGATTAATCTAAATCAGGACAAATGCTGCTTAGAATTATGGTGACTTTAATGCACATCACCGCCTTGGGTATGGAAGGGCAAATCACCCAGTCGTTTTCTAAACTGGACAAAGGTTTTGTCAGCCTTAACGAATGCTCACTCTCACTCTCCCCATATACACCTCTAAGTTTCAGGACTACTAATTTAGGGTAACCATGTACATAATTAACTTCTAAATGTTCCCACACAGCTGGCGAAGATTGTGAGCGAGCTGTTTATGGAGCACACTATCACCAACCCACTGGCAAGGCCACGGCTCAAAGCCACCTATTTACAGTAAAATCCTCTTAAATGACCACTAAGCATCATGAAATTCCTGCAGGAAATCCCTCTTCTTGTCCCATATGTAAAATGAACAGAAGTCGGATAAGACCATCAGTCCTGACTGATATCCCATGCCAGTATACTCACTGGAGTACTGACTGGGGATACTTGCAAAACAGAAGTTGGCCTCTGTCTTGCTTGTTCTTATTTGGCAACTGTATAAATGTCTTTGGCCAGAATTTTTCCCCAAAACTACAACATTTTAATTCTCAACACATCGCTGCTGCAGCCTTTCAGCCTACTTTAACAAAAATAAAGCCTGGAAATTAGGAGGTCTAATTAAAGTGAGCATGAGGAGTTTCTTGAAGATGCATTATTAAAATGCTGCTGCTGTTGGTTATTCCTATTTACCTTTATCTCATACTAACTCAAATCCTCCTCCTTTCCCATAGCACAGGTCAAGCACAGGCAACCACAACCTCACCTGTAGCCTCCAATAATGCCAAATAGCGCTCATTATTAATGCAGAGATGTTGCCTAAGTCACTTACAGCACCATGACCTCCAGAGCACTGCAGGTCCTGAGCTGTATTGTGCAAGCAGTATTACCATATTTACAAGGAAGCAAGATGTTACGTGCTTTATTTTACGTCTGCTTGATCTATGAAGTCGCTAGAACAACTCTCAGACAAATTCAGAACAGCACCATCGACCAAGAGAAGCACAATGTGGACTGTACACAGGACACAAACTGTACAGCATGCCACCTGACATCTGAGATCATGGATTCTACAAAGGGAATAAAACACCAGAGGGGTAAAGGGCAGACAGAGCAACATGTTAACTACTTGTGTTGCATGTCTAACTCACAAAGCTGCCTGTTTAGGAACACCAGCAGTCAGAATTATTTTCTCTTGAATGTCTTAACAGAAACTCGGTTAAATGCAGGCAAACCCAGTTCTGACCAATTCACAAAGCCACACGCTGGAACGGTAACACAAACGGCACAGAAGTCATGCAGAGTGCCGGGAGGGAACGTCCTCCTCGTGAACCCATGTTCTCACCCTTCCTCGGCTGATTATGGATGCTGATGGCCTGCGTCTGGTAATTCCCGTCATCGTTCTGAACACACACCAGATGTGAGTCTGCTTTCTCATTGAAGCACGCTCCCCCTGCTAGAACATGCTCGTTGGATTTGTTCATGGCTTTCATCATCTGCAAACAAAAAGGTTTACCATTTCTAACCTGTTTGTCAAGCACTACCATAAATAGGTGATTCTTGGAACAGTTTAATTGGACAGAGTGAGCTTCTCAACACTGCTCATCTTCTCAGGTCACATTTTAGCACTCAGAACCACAAACTGCTTTTGAAAAGAGAGTTCAGGTCTTGGACTGTCTAGCTGCTTTAAAGTGCCACCTTTTATGTAATTAAGATAAATCGTTGCAAAAGCTATTATCTCTAGCTCTTTTTAAAAAATAAATTCACAGGAAAAAAGGATTAGAAAAACACTGGGAGGAAATACCTGGCTTGTTTACACAAATACAGTTGCTTATGCCATAAATCATAAATGCTGCCTCTGCAGCTCGGTGCTACTCAGACCTGTGGCATTTAACCCTGGTTCTGCCACGGTGTCTCTGTGCTTCACCTGCAGGAACTGGTGAAATTGGGATCGATGTTCCCAATCAGAAAACTTTTTTAAAAAGATCTGAATCATAGACATCCAGAAATAATTTTAATTCTTTGCAAAGAAGGCCTCCAAAAAGCACCCAAAAATGTTTGTGATGTATCTGCACTTTAGTTCTGCCAATTGTCATCTAACATACACTCAGTTACATGCCTTGACAAAACACTCCTGTAAATCATACAGCTTCTTTCCTTCTCTTCCCCTTCACGGAGGCTCAGACTATGAGATTTTTAATCCAAAAGAAAACTGAGGGTGTCATCTATCTCTGAAATTTGTTTTAAACCCAAAAATTATATGTTTGCTTAAAAGATAAAAAGACAAAATAATTACATGCACACACCCCACCCCCAGTAAAAACCCTGATGAGAAGGAAAATGCTGAATTATTTGACATCTCGTAATAGCTCTCATAATCCTACCCTCCGCTTCCTGTAGCTGATAAGCATGCATGCTACACACAACACATTTATCTCTCTCAGTCTAACATAAAACCTTAATTATAGTGTCAGGAACATTAGCCGATGCTCACAATTGACAAATGTGCACAGGTGTAATGTTTGGGGAGGAAACTTAATTAAGATTTTGCATCAGACAACAGTGTATTTCATTATCTAGTTTATCATGTCATGCTCCAGAAACAGGATTTTAGCTCCGCAGCAGCCATCTTTATGGAGCCCAGCAGTTGCCTTTAGCATAACAAGAAACAACTGGACATAGCACCTGTGCTTTGTAACATGGCAACTGATTAAAAAATGCCAGTCACCTTTGTGGAGGGCCTAAACAAGCAACTAAGTATGACTGTAAGCTGTAGAAAATTTAAATTATTTTAAAGACAAACGTATGTATTTAACAGAAAAACTATATACTAGTGTTTGTTACTTACTTGTTACTCTGTGCATGAGGTTTAAAATTAGCTTTTCACTTTCTAGATAGCCTGAGTGTTGCTCTTTCTGATTAAATACTGCTTTACATGAGGAAAAAAAGTAGAAAACTTGTGGTTTAATTCATCTTAATTCAAACTAAACCCATGAAAAATTTCTAGTAATTCAGCCTTTCAACTGGATGGCAAGCAATAATGTTAAATAAATAACACTTCCTCCATTTGAAAAGCCGTATCCTTGCTTCACGCTGGAAAGCGAACCGAAGCAGCTTAGTGCAGCGTCTAACACAGAAGAGGAGCTGACACCCTTGCAAACACCAGGCCCAGCTAACGCTTACTGAACTGCATCCCGTGTGCCAACCCGTATTTAATTCATGCAAATTTTACTGACCTTTTTCATATTCTCACAGCTGCATCAAGAACTAATACACCTTTTAACAGATCCTTTATCTGCTTGCTTCACCGGTTTCATCTTGTTTAAACCTCACTTTGTCATTTTTTTCAATTTATTTCTTTATTCTCACTGTTATTTTACTCAGATGCTTCTTACAGGGAAATCCTCTCCTGAGGTAAAGCTGTATTTCTGCTCTGGTATTACAAGAAGTTTTACAAATACTATTCTGCCCAGGAGCTTTGCTCTCACCCCCACTGCCAATCTGTTTCAAAACACCAAGTTACACCCCTCCTCTTCAGACAGAGCACAAAATCAGTCTCCACTGTTCTCTTTCATTATTGATCAAATACCTTCTCACCCGGCTTTCTCAAGAGCACTAAAACCTAAAGACGCTCACTGATTTTCTCACACCGGAAGTCAAGTATAAAATTTAGATGTTGAGAGAAACTTTACATAAAATAAGCAGCAATCCAACAAATACTAATAAATGCTTTGGGTATGCACACACAACATAGATGAGAAAAACTAATGCACTTTTTTCCTCCTGGTTTACCTCCAGTGTAATGTTTGTTACCTTATTGGCTCAAGTCAAACCAGTATTACACTTCATACATAAACAGTTAACAAACCTGAAGAAAAACAGTTTAAGAGTTTAATTAATACTAAACTGAATTGTATTCTTCCTGTGGAGCCACCCTCACTCACTTCTAAAAGATGTGTGCATCATGCGTTTATCATTTGCCTTTGAGGCAGTTTTGCCTAGAGGTAGCGAATAAAATTAAATCCCTTTAGATCCCAGGTCATCCAATCACAAAGAAACTGTACACAAACGTATCTCTTACAAGCATTACCTCATTGTATCTGTTGCTAGGAATTTTGATGCTGGTTTTCCTGACTTCCATATCAACCACTAAGCCTTGGACCACAGGCAGTGTGTACTGGTAATTTCTGAAGTCCTGGTAATTAAAACAAGTTTTTTCAAGTTAGGCATGAGGATCATCATTAACACCGTAGGTTTCATAACTATCCGAGTGACTACTAGTTAGCCCATTAAAATAATTGTAATGATGGACTGAAAAGCAGGGAGGGATGGAGACATCACAGCTTGTAACCTGCATAATTGAAGTACACAAATCAGAAAACATCATTATGACTTTCAGTCATTTCACCGATTTTCTTACATCAAAATTAATATCCTCCAGTCTTTAATGTCATCACTGTATGTAAGAAAATTTGCTGTGTTCTGTTACATTACTAGAGTTATTACTTTTTCTAGCAGTGAAATTAAATCATGCATCAAAGAGAATTTTCTATATTGAAAATATTAGCAAAGTAGGAAGAGCTAATAACTTTGCTTCAGTTGAAGCACTCTATAATCAGAGCGCTGTGACTGCACACTGATGACCTAGCACTTCTGAGAAAGGAATCAGAGCAACTAACACCCTTGTTTCAAGATCCAAACGTTCTCAGGCGGCCAGGTTTTGGACGCTGATTTGGGTGCCTTGTTACAATTCCCTGTGGTGATGGAAGCTGACATCCATTATCAGTAACAGCAGGCAAATTCACCCAAATGCCCACTGTTTCCTCTTGTCATCTTCTAAGCCTGCCAGCTACTATCTGCAACAGGAGTACAGCTCTCCCCACACTGATCCATTCACACCGATGGAACATGCATACGCAGTCTCAGCACTTACTGCAAGAAGGTTCATAATCGTGTGTCCCGTCTCTCCAAACAAAGGCTTACGAAATCTGACGCTAAAAAGTGGGCATGGATAAACTAGGATAAAATAAAACAGAAAAGATCAGATTGAAATTTACATACTGAGCTTCTGCAAAAACAGACTCAAATGCAATCTTCTCTGTTGAGCATTGTAAGCAGCCACGAAAGAAGAGACTATAAAGACAACCAGGGTTTGAAAAGCCAAAAGGAAGACGGGTTTAACTTTATAAGCACCTTACACATGTGTCATGGCTCCTTGCCCGCCACACTAGAAACGGTAAGCATTATGTGGAATGCTTTCAAGTCCCACACTGCAAGAGTGAACCTAGTGATCTGGATGCCGATTGCAAGGATAACTTTTCTAAATGTTTTTCTCAGGCTGCTTCTCGGAAATGGCTTCCTTTTTTATGACCATCCTGCTGCTCTCCGCTATAGCATCACAAGCCTTTAGCTTCTGTGGCTGCTAATTTCATTCTGCTAATTTCAAATTCATTGACTGTGGCTGCACATTCAAGTGTGACATTCAAGTGATAATACAGATTATTTCATTTTCTGTTTTCATGATTTCATAAGAATGTGGCAGATTCTCTACAGGACTATGTAAAAAAAACAATTAGAAGGACATTTATGGTATGTCAGCAATGCAAAATATCTGCATTCCTTGGCTGACTTAGCCGTACTTGTAAAACATCTATGATGCAATTCCAAGTGTAGTGTATGGATCTGGCTGCGTGACATTATGTTGCAGCAGAAGCTGTAACAGTGCTTGAAACATGACTCATGCGGTAACGTGCAATGCCAAGGTTGTCTACACGCATGTTTGAAGGAAGGTTCCTCACTATCCTCAGGCAAACACTCTGCCCCATTTCCCAAAATGCCGCACATCTTGACAGTTCCCAGTGTAGTCAGGAGGGGCTGCAAAATGCTCAGCAGGTTTGAACAACATCACCAGGATTTCCTGATAAGCTCCAGCTTCTGCATACTGATGTGATATCTGGAAAGCATCACAGCTCCTACACACCACACACCCCCATACAGCCGCCCAGCTCGTGCACGGTGCCCCGAGGCACCAGGAAGTGCTGAATTTCCCGTCTGCCACCCTGGCTACGTACAGCAGCTACATCCCAGATGCACTGAATTCCCTGAGCTTGAGCTGTACGGCTGATCGGCAGATGCTCAGCAGACGTTTCCTGAACATCTAGCAACCCGAGTGACTCCGGCATCTGATCTGCTGCTCATCCAGCAGTACTGGACAAATTGCCAAAATCTGACAACTCCACCGGAAAAGAGGATGGAGCCAAGGAAACCTGGGACACAAATGCAGCCCCTTCCAAGAGAGGCCTGAAGAAATGACCTGCAGTCACAACTGTCACAGCACAAGTGAATATGCCTAAATCCAGACCACAGCTACAGGAATGATTCAAACCCCAGCTTCCCAACATACTCAGAGCAGGTACTTGTGTTTGTGAATATCAAAACATTTGTTTCTGTGCTCAGAAACAGATGCCACATCCAAAATACAAGCATCTATTTTTGTTTTTCTAAATGTTGATGGGAATAAATGCACTACTTAAAAATCTCATGGAGACACATGAAAACTTGCACACCTTTTAACACCTTGTTTCTTTGGATAAGTTTAACCTCATGTCCTCCCTCATCCTCAGAAGGCAAATTTTGAAAATTTTCTTTTTTTCTCTCAGGTAACAAAGGTATTTTATGAAAATTTCCCAATGCACCCTAAACATCACAGATTAGATTTACAAATCCCTATGAGGCATATTCTAAAACTTGTTTTGTTAAAAAGTTCTGGAAGACTTTTGGAAAAAAATTAGCAGCAGACAATTTCCATAGTAATGCAGATTTATGAGATGTGCCAATTAAAACAGCAGATGAGCAAGACACCAAATTTTTGGCCTATCACGGTGGACAGACTTCCACTAATCTCTTTGCTTTAGCGATGCCAAATGTCTTTTGAAAGCGATTTTAGTCTAACTTTCTGCTAATTTCATGTGAACTGCTAAGATTTTGTTCAGCTGAAACACTCTCCAGCCTATTTGTTACTAGTTGCAACAGAATTTTTGCAACAAACTGCCCCTACATGCATAATGTTATTCTCTGGAAAACGAGCGTGGTCTTCAAAACCTAAAAGAAAATATTCTTTTATTTTAGCATCTCAAAGCTTTCCCTTGTCTGATTTAGCTGGTGTAGTTAGGACTTCTTCTGCACATAACTCTCTTTCAGGTCACTAAGTGAACTACAGACTGCTGCTCAGAACTAGATTTGCCTCTACAAAAATCTCTCTGATCAACCAATACAGTTGTAAAAATGCTGTAGGTCATATCACAACCTCAGTACTGCTGTGCTGTTAGCTGGCTGCAATGTGGGTAGGAAACACAATTTTTACTTGCCCGTTTAAGCTTGTGTGGCTTTGACAGGTAATAATGTAGGGCTCCGTGTGTGTGTGCTCTAAACCAGAACATATTCTCCTGCAGAAATAATCACAGCTAAAAGAATGCACGTTACTTACGTCTGTATTCAGCTCCAAGTCTCAGCATCAGCCGGATGGGGAACACTTTAGCCCAGGGAGTCTCCCATTTCTGAATGAGGATGCCAAACAAGTATGGTGGAGTTGGGAGCACCAGGTCTTGCAGGGACTGATACGTAGCTGCAACGTACAAGAACCCTCCATGTTCTTTGCTTCCAAGGAAGCTCTGGCTGAAAAAGGAGTGTCCCAGGTTGCCAACAATGTTACCTATGAACAAAAATGCTCGTTACTTCACTGGATTGAGAATTATACCAAGAATTTTAAAAGTTTTTCAGAAGGAAAAAAGAACAACCATATTAAACTCGCTTTGCTTCCTGAAGCATTTGTGTCTATTAATCACACAAGAAACAATGCTTTGCTGCACACAGGGGCTCAGGTTACCTCCTGTGCAAAAGCAGGTAATATGTTACAGGGTAACTGCTGTAGACTAGAGCCACCAAAGCCATGGTATCTCTGGCTGATCCACCTTTGGCGACACATACTCAGTGACTATCCCTGGTAGGAAGTCAGTTTTGTAAGAACACGCACGCATACCTTCATTTCTGTACCTGACTGACTGAGCCATGCCTGCAAGAGTGTTACCAGGAAAATACGTACAACCAAAGACCTACCACCTCTCCCAGGGGAGCAGGGAGAGAGACTAGCCTCAATCATTTCTGCGATCTGCCTGTTTCGTGAAGATCTGCCTGTTTCAAGTAGCAGAGACAGCGTAATGGAGGGGATGATGCATCCCAGGGATAGCCAGGGAAGAGGAAGGATAGCTCAGGCCAGCGTTGCTGCTAAAGTGGTACCTGCAACCTCCCCCTACCACTACAAAAGCACCCAAAGAAAGGCTGTTTTCAGTGTCTCCCAGATATTCAAGGGGGTTCCACTGCAGAAGCTGCTGTCGACTGAACTAAACTTACAGATCCAGCTGCGACTAAAGGAGGGATGTGCACCTGGTCAAACAATTAATGCCCACTGGTTGTCCCTCCATTTGGGCAAACCACTGGGGTGCCTGCTCAGACCCATATTGAAGATCTGAGTAATTTTAAGAATTATACAAAAGAGTGTTTATTTAATTAGTATACTTCATGTAAAATGCAACCGAGAGACGACACAAGGGAGAGCCATCACTAATTTTTACTCAGTTCTACTCTTTGATGCTCTTAATTTCCAAAAATGTTTACACTGGAATGGCTGAATGAATCTGAATGTTGATTAGATTATTATAGCATCCAACACAGTATTTAATATTAAAGCAAAGAACCATGATGTGGTTTTATCATTATTTCTTTTATCAAATGACAACAGCAGCATGCAAATAGCGTACAGAATAGATGATCACAATTCTCCATAGGAAGATGTGAATATTAATAGTGCTGATTTGCTCTCAAAGAAAACCACCAGTAATTTCAGAGAGCGCAGTGTGGTTGATCACACTGCTCATGAGGAACCATGGGGGTTCAAGGTACTCATGCAGACCTCCTGGGCTTCTGCAGTAATCCCAGGCCTTCCCACCTGCAGACAGAGACTGCTAAGTAGGAGTTTTTCCTCTTTCTCCACCGTCTCAGAATGGAGTGTTTATATTTGAACTGAAGGCAGGGATGTGCATGTTGGAGACATGCACATCGACTGCACAGCAGCTGCAGGGGTTTTCCCTTTTACACACAGGAGACACACACGGACACACAAACATTGGGTTTTAAGTAAGTAAAAACACGAGTCACAGAAGTGTAACTTTGACATCCTCAGTAATACAAGTATGATCTTCAAGTTCAGCCTTGTCTATTTTTATACTGCAAAACAGCCTAAAAATTGCACGTAAGCATTTACAAATGCAAGAAAAATACATACAGCAGGTATAGTTTTGGCCAGCAAAGGAAAAGTTAACCAACGAGTCCTTTCAAGTCTGTCAGTTACTCTACGAAAGCCCCCAGTCACACCAACTCTCCCTAAAACCAGCACCACCGTGAAAGTAAAACAGCTATTCCTGCCCCCACTCCAGAGATGTGGCCATGCTACTTTGTGTCCCTCCAGACCACCTTGGCACAACCATCACCACCTACTGCTTGCTGCCTTCACATGACCTTTGGATCTCCAGCTTGAAACACAGCTACTGGCAGGTCTATAAACAAACGGCTCCTTTTATACTCCACGTTCAGGGGTTTCCTTGCTATTCAGATTTGTGAGCACCTTAGCAGATTTATTTTTTTTTCTGTACCCATAAAGGTGCTGGCACAAACGAAGTTCAAGTTCTGTGTTAAAAAGCGTCAGGCTTCAACAGCCCAGGCACCCCATGGCTGGGTGCGGTCCATTCATAGCTGGCCGCTACCCTGCGAAGCTGATTTGTAATTTTACAGATACACACAAGCCAGAGCTGACACCATCACCCCGATCAAATTCCAGAACTCCCACAGTGGCTACAATTTATGCAATGCTTAGCTGAGTGTACTTGATGAAAAGTAGCTACTGGTCAAACTGCAGGACTAACATGATTAATAGAGCCACATCAAATGTTGTCAGCTGCTGAGAATCATTGATCCTGCCCACGTGCAAACACGTTTCTCCGTCAGCCTGTGCTGTAACACTATTGCCGGCGCAGTGCATACACCGCTAATGCACCAACTCAGGGGTCTTGCTGGTGACTGCAAACCTATGTATCAATTGGTGTTCATGAAAAAGATTTCCACTTACATAAAATAGCTGCTGCCACCTTTCTATCTCAACTCCGTTCACTTGCTTTTGCAATTCCCACCTACCCTCCCTAGTCTCCTCTTCTTCATCTACACTTCCTTTCTCCCCTCCCATCTGTTCTTACCCAAACAGGCCCGACAGCAAAATTACTTGGTGAGGTTCTCTGTTCCAGAGACATGACCATAATAATCCTTTCTAACCTTCAAATGTATGAAGCATGTGAACTGCTAAACTGAATTAAATTCTGCACCCTTTTCTGAAGTATTTTCTGTGTGAAAGAGGCTAGCAAAGTGAAGCTGTACAATACTGTACCGTTCTGAGACGTGTGGTACTGCCCACTGGGATGACAAAGCAATCAGACATTTCCACTTGTGACTGTTGCCAAGCGCTGCAGCAGAAGGGGACGACTACTTATTTTTTCCGTTTCAGGAGATGGAGCTTCAAGACTCACACACTTGGGATGCCTTAACAAGAATTTTTTTCAGCCAACGGAAACATGAAAAAAACCAACCTCAGAGTGGAATCTGCAACTCAGCTCTTCAGCACTTTGCTACCATAAACCACAGCATTATAAATCACTCCTCCTGACACAAGAGCTCACACAGTGCAAGCTCCAATAGGTTACCACTGTTAAGAGGACAGACTAGGGGGATTAGGTAGTTGTGCCGCAATTCATATAAGAGCATGCAAGAGCCTGCTATGTGGAGAGCATGAGGAGAATCAAGCATGTGTTTTCCTGCACTCCTCTCCAGTGCCTTTTTCAACCAGCAAACAGAAGTTAAAAAGCCTCTCTGGGCTTTGGGCTTGTCCCACAAACATTTCTGCACTGATCAGGGGTTGTTAGCCCCTCCTGCCACATCTTTGAAGGTTCCAAGCCAAGGCCCCACTCATAAGTTGCTATTACCAGCGTGACATAGTCAAACCCAACCCACTGCACCATTACACATTTTAAGCATAGAACTGTGTTTCAGAAGCCTATAGAGAAAGTTTAGCTGTCAGAAAAACCTTCCAAAGAAAGCATGTAATGTAATTTACAAAATATCACAGCTTTCTTTTTAAAGAGGTAGTCTCACAGCGAACAAAAAGGTGCCTTTCCTTATACTAATTTCCTGCACTTGCCATCAGACATTTGACATTATTTAGGAAGTGCCTTAAGTGTGCATGATGCATCTAAAGCAGCTCTGCAGGAGGTCAATACTTATTTTCTTCTCAATTATGCTGGCTTACCCTTGACTTTAAATCCTAAACAGCTCTATAAAGCCCTTTAAAAAAATCCTTTTATCCACTGACGTGAATTTCTCTTCAGTCATGATCCATGCTGTTTTGAATTCTTCACTTAAGTATCTTCCTCTGATGAACAATGTACTTTGTGTATCAGTTTGGTAATCTGTTCTGGACTTAAATAAAATAGTTCATACCAGGAAAAGTAAAGAAAAGGAAGATTCCTACATTTGTTTATTGCCCTCAATATGTGGCAAAGCCAGCTAGGTGCTTTTGCCAAAACCAGTGAGGATAAATTCCTAATTTTATGCTTCATATCTTTTGGTTAATCCCAGGGCAAGAAGCTGGTATTAGCACCCAGTCTCAGGGAAGGCATACATACGTGGCTTGGGGAAGTTAGCTGCATCTGCCCAGCCTCATTCCACTGCCATCGCTAACAACCAAGAACTGCCAAGTACCCAACCCCATGCCAGCATCCTGAAAACCCAAGCATTTCGGTTCTGTTGCAAGAGATGCAAAGCAATATTCAGCTGGGAGCAATCTTGCCAGATGGATTTTCTTCAAGAGCAAATGAGCACACAGTCTTCAGAAAAGCAATACAAACCCAGTCACTACCACACCAAGAGCCACAAAGAGCCACAGAAGAGACAAGAACATGAATATAACATGGTGGCACAACACATCTGTAGAGATGCCAACACTGAGAAAAAAACATATGAAACTCAACATTCAAAGTTCTGACCATACTCAGCATTTTTTTACTGAAACACATCAGCAAGTAATCTGAAAAGAACTTATTCATATTGGCAAGGGGCATAACACTTCACTTACTGTCACTGTGAGTGTAGCAGTTACCAGCACCCAAAACTTCCCCAGACTAGTCTGTGGCAGTCTTCCAAACGATCACTCTCACATCTTATAGGATGTTTGATTTTGTACCCATCGTACCACATTACAGTTGCAGAGGTGTATTATTCACCTAGTTAACCTGTTCTTTGTTCAAAGCATCTACATGGGCTTCTTCATAGATCTACTCTGTATTAGCTACCACCTTATTTAACTAAAACCAGGCTGGGTAAGAAATACACAAAACTGACTGGGATAAATCCACCCTCACCCAGAGTATCTCCAAAACCAGGGTGATCACAAAGCCATTTCAAGCTGTTGCCAGATTTGCATTTTCCCTGCAAAAGTAACAGTAGCATTTATTGTGTTCCACCAAAAAGTTGATGCACTAGGGCATATCTGGCAGCTCTGTATTAACACATTCAACTGCTTCAAATACCCATTCAGACAGACAGAAGTTCCCATTTTTCCATTCACTAGACCTCCTGCCAGGCTTGTAGCCAACAGACAAGGATAATCATGGGATTACTACTACAAGAGTACAACTACTAAAACCACAACAGAAATCATTAGCTTCCAATTTCAAAACAAGAAAAGCAGCGCAGCAGGGAGCTTGATGACGGGAGGGCCAGAGGAAAAATACAGTGATGGAAACTGAACAGCAATTAATACTTGCCTTCATTAACAACTTTACAATTTATTATAACTCACATGCATACAAACTTATAGTGAAAAATGCCATTTTTCCTTCAAAATCTCTCCACTGTTTCACAATTATCAAGCCCTAACACCAGACTAGCTTGAGGACCTCCTGCAACAAAACTAATGAAGGTTCGGGGCGTTGCTGTACCAGACTGACAGCTACGCTGAAATGGGACATGAATCTGAACGACAAACTGCAAAGCCTTGAGTGTACGGACTAAGTGCTCCTACCTGCAAGCCTGAGGCCTCGGCTCTGCTGTCATGCCTTGCACGTGCTAGAACCATACTCTGCAAATGGCTGACAGCAATACCTAGCGCTGAGGGCAGGACTCATCTCCAAGAAATAAGTTAGTCTGAAGAAAGCAGAACCATCTGGGAAGAGGTACAAGTACATACAAGTTTGTGTTTCTAGGCTTGAATGCAGAATTCAAACTTAAGCAAGAAAAGCTAGCAAATAAATGTGACTCATGAAAAAACAATTTTCTGTAGATATGGGCTTTAATTAAATAAACAAAAGGGGAATGCTGCGTTTTTCAGCTGAAAACAAAACCAAGAAACCTGAAATCACTCCAAAGCAAAATCAACAACACTAACAGTAATTCTTGTTTCCATTCCAATAAAAAATACTATATGTGTCTTTTTATTTTATGACTGTTTTTAGGAAAACATTTACTAAAGGAGATAAATAAAAACATCCACAGAGTTATTTCAGTTTCCTGATGGCAAAATACATTTAAAACAACATATTATATAACGAAAAATAAAACTGTGAAGCAGGGTTTTAAATAGTCTCTAACTTCCAATGCGAATTCTCGTTCACTCTCAATGTCTATCACCTAATCACCAGGAGAGGTGCAGTACCTCTGAAATGAACAACTTGGGAAGCATGGCTCCATCTACAACAGCATGCAAACTGCTAACACTCCCAAGGGATTAGAACCACCAAACTGAAACCCCTACAGCATCATATCCTGTCTCTCTGGCTGAATAACATTTAAAACAGCCGGAGTTGCAAATATGCTAATATATACTTCTCCCTCTCAAACACACATGACTAGGAAAGAAAAAAGGATGGATACTCAGAAACAGCATTACAAAATGCTATGGGAATTTAACAAGGTGCTACGGTCTACAAAAACTTCAATGTGGTTTGGTATTACGTAGCAACTCAAAGTGTCTATCTACTTCTACTACACGTCTGATACACAACACAGAGCAAATCCTACCAAAAGAACGTTACACAGTTGAATGCTTAAACAATGTGTCCTGGTTTTGGCTGGGATAGAGTTAATTTTCTTCCTAGTAGCTGGTACAATGCTGTGGTTTTGATTTAGTATGAGAATAATGTTGATAACATACTGATGTTGTTCATTATTGCTAAGCAGTGTTTATACTAAGTCAAGGACTTTTCAGCTTCTCGTGCCCTGACAGTGAGAGGGCTGGAGGGGCCACAGCTGACCCCAACTGGCCGAAGGGATATTCCAGATCATAGAACACCACGCTCGGTATATAAACTGGGGGGGAGCTGGCTGGGAGCCGCCAATCACTATTCAGGGGGTGGCTGGGCATCGGTCAGCAGGTGGTGAGCAACTGTACTGTGCATCACTTGGGTTTTTTTCCCTTGGGTTTTATTCCTCTCTCTCCCTCTCCTCCTTATTACAATTATTATTGTTGTTGCTGTTATTATTTAATTTTTTTAACTTTATTTCAATTATCTCAAACATGGGTTTTAATTTTTTCTCATTCTGCTCATCCCACCAGGGTGGGGCAGGGAGTGAGCGAGTGGCTGTGTGGTACTTAGTTGCTGGCTGGGGTTAAACCACGACACAGTGAAATTTGGTTTCTGATTAAGAATTGTATGATAGTAAGCAGCTCTTTGCACCAGTGCAATTGTAGGATATCAAATTACTACCACTAGAGCACTAAAAAAAGAATTCCAAATACATTATGTAGGAGTTATAAATTATGCATTTCTGTAGTGTAATTATACAGAACTTCATTGCAATATACACACCAAGCTGGATTTATATTGCAATATACATAGATATACACACACATGCAATTTTTCATATCTCTCTCTCTGAATAACATCATAATTAGAAGATAAAGCATTGCAAAGGAAGTGAGATTCAGAAAGGTATTTGTTTGCAGTGCACATGAGATCCATTATGACATGGAATAATAGTGCATTCTGAACCTGGCAACCTCTCTGAACAAGCTGACCTTTGTTGTATCAAGACATTTTAGGAAATGAAGATCTTTTTCATTATTTTATTAGCGTTGGATTCAGTCACTCCAAAGGCATTGCAAATGATATGCAGAACCCTTTGTAAATGTATTTTCAGTACATAACTTTAATGTGATCCAATTTCACCTCTGGAAAACTAGCTTTATTTCCTAATCAGTGGAACCAAATACTTGCATTTTTCCTTATGCAATAATTTTTGAATTCTAGGGTCCAACAATAGCTAAAAGTGGAAGCCCATTTACTTAGCAAATGTAAAATGTGTAAAGGTTTACATAATACAATGTTGCAACTGAGATACTAAAATTCAAAATTCAGGGAGAATTCCTGCAATGCCCTGCAATTCATTCCAGACACACATATGCATACATATTTGTATTACTTTTGAATCTAAATACTATCTCCGTAATGTGGCAATAGACACATACATTGTGGAAATCAAATTTCTGAACTACCTGGTTTGGGGATATCTAACATACTATCCCACAAGGATTCTCAAAGTTTTCTTTCTGCATCTTTAAAAAAGCTACCCTGACTTCAAGCTGGGAAAAAAAAATATTATTAGCAGCAATGTCATTAGCGTACTCATGAGCCCTGCGGAGCATCCTACTACACTTACTGCTAAATGAAGTACAGCACTAATTTCAGATACATTAGCCGTATTCAAACTCCTACCCCAGTGCCTAACAGAAGCAGCCAGAGCAGACACTCAGCAAAGGCTGAGTCCTCCTGCTCCACTGCTGTACATGTCTGTTTATAGCCCAAACTTTTTTGTTCTGCTGGCATCCAGAGGAAGGCTGGAAGATCTCTGGAGCAGCTCCCCAGGTTACCAGCACCTCATTAATACTTCTATTTGGTGAGAAGAATATAACACTGGATATGAATAACCAGTAAGAACTCAGCCCCCTATCAGCTTTGATCCTTATTCTCTTTTTATATTCTTTAATACAAAAATAGCCTTTTGCCAAATGACAAAAATCTGCGTATCTGACCCAGTACGATTATCTGTTCAAACCATTTTTAACAGAGAGCATTCCTACCTGCTAAGGCATCCCGGTAAAGTTGCACAAAATGGTTAAAGATATCCTTAGGCAAACATTTCTCATCAGGCAAACACTGCAAGAGAATGACTATCTCCGACTGCCCCACTGCATGCATGCCTTTTGTAGTGAAGCACCAGCACTTCCTGTTCACATCTGCAGAGAGGAAAACATGTATCAGAACATAAGATCAGATTGCCATAAAATATGCCTAAATTTCACTATAGGAAGATAACTCTTTCAAGAATCAGTTTTACAGCATGCTTCGTTGTGATATCTGTCCCACAGACAAATTAGGTTCTATATCTGTTACTTCACAAGCAAGCACATCCAAAACAAAAGAAGCTCAATAATTCCCAGTTTACAGCTAAGGAAAAGCAAGAGCATTAGAGCTCCCAGTCAGATCTTGGGATTAACACCACAAAGCAGACTTTTAGCAGTTTCTGTATCCAAATTAAAGGACAGGATTTAAATGGGAATGAAGGAACCTGGGAAAAGGCCAGGCTGTTGGCTGTGTATATCACGATCCTGACGGCTAAACCAGTTTTAGACAGTAATATGTCTCTCTTAAGATCGATAGCTGGATGTCAGATGTTTTCAGAAGACATCACTGTGTTGTTCTGTTGCACATGAATGTTCACATAACTTCACAATTAATTTGCTGAGAATACCAAGTTATCAAAATAAAATCTTTCATCTAATATGTATATATATGCATACTGATGACATTTTTATATGTAAAAAATTATACTGCTATCTAACCAGATGCTGAACTGTTTATAAACAACATCTTAATTTATTGTATGAACTTTTCATAGAACCAAAACAATTTACTGCAAAACCCTCCTCAGTTTCTCAAATGTTTTCTTAGCCAGCAGAGATCACCTGAGGTACTACCACGAGAAGCCATCTGCACACCTCCCCATTCATTCCTCCCTTCCTCAGCATGTGTACACACACACAGAGTATAGAAAATGATACAAGAGGGGCAGAGTGGAAAGGAACGTGTGAATTAGTATGGGATCCTATCTGCTTTTCCAGAATGGGATGACAGGGAAATGAGTTAAGCAACCAAAGCAAGAATAAGTGATAAAATACTTTGCCCTACCAAGTTGGACAGGAGACACTGATCTCCAGTCCTGAGACTGGAGGCTCTACCAGTCTAGTTTGTATTTTCTACACAAAATCATCTGTATCGATGTCTAAACCACTGGAAAAGAGCCTTTTGTAATTTAACTTAATATGACTAAGTACAAAGTTTTCAATACACGTGCATTTTCAGAGACTATCCCACCAAATAAAAACGCTGCTGTTCTTACTAATAATATATATAACATTTTCCCTCTCATATCCCAAGCCTTATTTAATAATAAAAACTTACAATTTACTATTTTTACCATGGACAGCAAATTAGCATTTAAAACAAATACAAGAGGGTCAGGGCCACCATCCTCCAGCTGCTGCATGACAGAGATCTGAGAAGGTCTCTCTTCTACAGCATAGTCTACAAAAGAAACAAGTAAACACACGATGAGGTGCTTAACTTACTGGTACAGCACTCTACATTATAATCTGATAACCCCAATTCTGATGCTTTTTGCTTTTTTGACCTTTAAGAAAAACCTTATTTAAGTATCACTGGTTTGATTGATTGTTTCCTAGGCTGGTATTTTCAAACTTCAATAGCGTTTATGTGCATAACTGCGGTATAGCCATTAGAAAAGTGCAGCTTGTTTCATAAATCAGATTTTTTTCAGTATCAACTGGCGGAGAAAATAGAAATCCAATTGAGAAATGTGTCAACTGAAATCCCAAATGACAAAGAAGTTAACGATCGTTCTTTGTATCACAGTAAAGGAAGAGAGCACTGGTCCTGGACTACAAACCTCAACACCTGGTCTATCTTTATGTCACATAACTTAACATTTTGTGTGCATTAGCTACCAGAAGATAACAAAGAGGGTAACACTATGTAAAGCAACATTTTTAAACAAACACAGAAGGTCTAAATCCAGCGCACAATGGATCCCAACGTGAAACTTCAAAAGCATCTATAGTGTCCCTCTATGATTAGATTCAGATGACTAGCAAATCAAAATTTTTCATCCATGTGATTATAACCTACACTGCATTTAAACTTTAACAAAAAACAGTTACACTGATGAAAACAGATTTTGAAAGAAATCTATTACCTTTCCAGTTAAAATCAATCTAGAAAGAAAGGTAATTTTGCTTTCTAACGTGTAAAATGTTTTTGGAATCTTTTTAAATAGAATTAGAATATCAGAAGTAAAATGCTGCAAAGAAAATTCAGTGTGTGACAGCATACATATGAAACAACATCAGCTTAGCACACAAAACAATTTATGTGAGGTTATCTATATCGAAGCTGAAAAAGTATACTGTTGTTTCACTCCTTTTTTGTGGAGGAGACTGAATAATCAGGCACCCATATGAACAGCTAACACAGGATGGAACAGACTTGTTTTGAAATTAAAAGCTGCTCACATTTTGGTTTTGACGCTATCCTGCAATAAAACGTTACTTCCAGCTTAACATCAGAAATGCACTGTACCAGCAAAACCTTTAATAGGAATTAAAAAAAAAAAATCAAAGATGAAAACATACATTAATCCCAGGAACATATTAAAGGTTGTAACGAATCAGACTGTGGAAAGCAATTGTCAGATAAACAAATATATACATTTTTTTAATCTTTTACAAATTAGTTTTTAATTTTCTGAATCCTTCTCCATTTGGATACTCTGGAAGGGGACATCACAATTACTGAAAGCTTCATGGTGGGCCACGATGTGCAATAGTGCTGTTGAATGCAGTGCTTGGGGATGCCTCAGACAGAGCGGATGTTCCAAGAGAATTTCAGAGAAGGGAAGCATGAATATTCATAAGGCTAATTAAAATGTATCTCTGTGTCAAACATTCCCCACAGTCCGATTAGTGAAGAAATTAGCACATATTTCTGGACTGAAGTTAATTTTCTTTTTGCTTCGTGTTTCACTTCTTATAGTAATTTCATTGCAAGATGGGGTCCTTCCTGGATGCTAATAAGGATCAATGGTGCAAATGAGTGTCACAACATTTAGCCACGAGTACTTACTGTGAATTTCTTCAAACACTCAGCATATTGCCAGCATCTTATTTTTAAAATATACACAGTAACTATTACGTTAATTGTAACTGGTAAGCAAAAAGCTAGCTGCCAAATTGTACCCTCACCTCCTTTTACTCCAGTGGAGATGAGAATTGGAGGAAGACCATCTTCAGGAATTAGGTTCATTGCACTGCCAACAGGACTGCCAACCTGAGTTATATTTCCCGAGAATACAGAAGCATTATCAGTCTACAAGAAGAAAACAAGAAGAAAGGACAACATTACAAAAGTAATAATGATAAAAATACAAGAACTCACTGACTATATTACTACATGTAGGTGAAGGAGCCTGCGTCTGCTGGAGAACTAGAAGTACCAAGTAATTTGGCTCTTTAACAACAGATGATCATGTGACAACTCCTGTAGATGAACTACTACTAAAAAGTCTGCTTAGACAGAGACTGCACCTCCCTTCTTTAGCACCACACATACCCATTTCTTTACAAAATCTAAATCTACCTATGCCCATCTGAACTTTTTGCAAAGCCTCAATTCCACTCGCATGGAGAACGGTGGATTTAACATTGTTAGATTATGCCTGCGCTTTCCTGCATACCTCATTTTATGAGAAGTGTCAAGCAAAGTATTTTTATGCTTCATGCTATGACATTCTTTCAAACTCTTTACTGATCACCACTCAGCTTTTTTAAAACATGCATTACACAAATATCCTTCATACACAGGCTCTAAAGCCAAACACTTGGAAGCCCCCTAGCACACAGACTTCAAACATTGCTTAGTGCTCTGCCTCGTAATAGTTGATTTCAGTTCAAAATACATGGTTGTTTCAGCATTCTGCAAACATTAAAATAAATGAGGACACTTGCCACACAACATACTAAGATGAGCCTCAACTGATTTCATGGATCAGTCTTACTGATACCTCCATCGAAGCTAATATACAACTCATGACCAAAGCAAAGACGATATTTTGAGCAGTGATAACACTTGCTTACTTCTGCTGATGAAGTGTTGTTGGTCACGGGCTTTGATGGATCATGTGACACTGCTAAGGTTCCTGTAGAAGTTGTTCCAGCCACTGTCAGTTTTGTTGCATCGGCAACTTCTCCATTGGGTAATATCCCATCAGCAAACCAAACACGCCTTTGCTCTCTAGGTTGAGCCACTAGAGAGAACATTTTACAAAATAGGATTTAAGATCTCACAGCAACATCGACTGGAAAATTTGAGTACAGAAAAGCAAAATGAAAAAAAAAATAGAGCAAAACATGGACTGGAAGAGACTTAAGGCATCATCTAGTGCATTTCCTAAGGCAGCATCATGTCTAAACATACCTGCTGAGAATAGTTTACTTGTTCTTAAAATCCTGATGTCCCTACTGAGGGCAGAAATATCACAATTGGCATTAGCTAGAGTATTTGGAATGGATGAAGTGCAGATATTACTTCCAAATTCCTACTACAGGTAAACTTAAAGAAAAAGAAGTACTCTTACCTTCTGCTCCAGGATGCTTTAGAACTCCCACAGGTACCATGACAGTGGGAGGCGGAGAGCTCAGGGCGCCCGAGGCCTGAGCCTGCTGCAAAGGAGGGATAGTAGAACAGTATTCAGCGGGATTGTTAGGGTTAGGACTCTGGCTTGAGGCACTCATCATGTTCTCCCAGGCTTGAGCTAAAGCAAACAAAGAACAAGAAACATGAACACAGAGGAAGGTATCGAACAGTCCAGAATACTGTGTTAAGTTCTCAGCTACAGTAGGTATGGACCCTGCCACCTTCCAAAGACCATCTCTCTTCCTTTATTTAAAAGCCCAGGAGACTGTAATTAAGCAAGAAAATCCATAGCAGGAAACGAAACAGCACTGGTTCTGTGCAATAAAAATATCAGTTTGTACAGAAATATTTTCTGAAAATTACAACAGTACACTTGGACCAGAATGTTGCTTAGTTCCTCATGCTTCATTTTGTTTCATCTTCTAATATTTAACTGGTAACACTCAATTCTTATATCCATGTACATTTATCACACTGTATGGACAGACGAACATTCCTATTACAAGTTTTACTATCCACAGGACACTTGAACAGATTCATCTTTTGTATATGAGAAAAAGCACCTTGCCTTTGTTTATATCCAGGGCAGACCAGTACAGATCAACAACTTATATCCTTAACCATTAAAAAAAACCTAATACTACTAACTCTGAAGGCATGACTTGAGCCTTAATTCAATTGCCCAAACAACCACACATATAATGTCTTTGTCAACAACATCCATCACAGGGAAATCTCTCCTCCGGCTAGTGAAACAGACTGCAACCCTAAAGTACTACTACTTTTTCATCTCTAAGGAAGACTTGTAGCTATGAAAGGTACCAGAAAATTCATATGTATGCTTGCACCTTCAACAATATTAGTATGTTACAAATAAATGCACTCCTCTAGTCAAGCATAAATATCATGTCACCTAAGCTCTCAGAGCAGCTATAAAGCCTAAATAAATCATGCATATCTTTGGGTTCCTTTGGCTATGAATTGTCAGAAAACCAAAGCAAAAAAATAACAAGACCAAAAGAACTCAAACAGAACACAGCCGAACATAAACCCCTTCTGCTTCCTCGCATCAACCTGTAAAACCAATAGAGTAAAATGCCTGCCAATGAAAAAAGTATTGACATTTCCATTTGAGAAGATTAATTAAATTGAAGTATTTTTAACAGCAACTCTGTATTCCTTTAGAGTATAGGTCCTGAAAGATGGAAGTGTGAAAAACACGCAAAGAAAAGTTACATCTCTAGGATCCCTTTATTAGAAAAGTCTTAGCATGGTAAAAGAACATTTTTAAAGCCTTCTCTAAATCAAGCGAAGTGCCAACTCAGCATACCTACCAATTGAAAATACAGTAAAAATAGTGTTGGAAACTTATTAAACACATAGCCTGACCATGGAAAAGTGCCAGAAAACATACAACCCTCCCCCCACACCCCAATGAAACAAACCAGAGAGCAAGCAAGCAAATGAAGTAAGTGCAATTCCTACCCCTGGTTCCAAGATGGTACAAAGATTAATGCTTAACCTGCTGCACTGAGTGGAAAAAACCCCAAATCTGTACCGACAAAGAAACTGCAAGGATCAGGAGGGATCAGATACGATCGGGCTACAGGTTAACTAACCAGTAACCAAAAGCATCATCACAAAGCACTGCAGCAGGGATAGAAACAGAGAGGTAGCCCAGGGCAAGTACACCTAAGTATGCAGACAGCATTCTCCCTGTAATAAACCAAGCAGCGGTGTCACTGTTCACTGCCATTAATCTGTATCTGTCCTGGCAACAGGACAGAAAGGCTTTTAAAAGGAAATCATTATAATATGATCAATTTTATTCTGCCTTTTTACAAGAACGCTTCTGGATTCCACTGAAATATTTTCAGATTCTTCCCTTCCCCCAGATGGAAACAAATCCTACTCACCACCGAAAGGAGCCAGCTGTCTTTTGCCAGGTGTATGTGTAACTCCTTGTTCTTGTACACCTTGAAATGTGTGCAATTCTCCATCTCAAAATGTAAGATTTTAGCACCCCTTCAACGTCATCATCAGGACTCTGTTTTAATTTCTAAACATTACAACCTACAATTTCCTGTCACCTTACACATTTGGCCTACAGTAAAGAATCATTAATAATTAAAACCTATCACTGCACACTGATTAATCTTTAATATTTTTGAAACAGAAAAATTATTCCTGTTTAATAACAGAAACTGTCTACTAATTTTGGATGCTCACCTCAAGACTAAGCACTCAGTTACTTTCAACTGAACCTGCACAGTACTGAACTTACCTGGAGAAAAAATGAAGCTATGAGCTTCTAAGTTTAGTTAGATGCTGAACAAATTAACAGATCTTTCTGAAAACAGCAGTCCAAATAACCTACTATACAGTAACATGTAAAGATACCATTAAAATTACCTTATCTGAACACTGACATAAAACAGAATTTTCCTAACTAATTCTTGTTTAAAACTACAGCAGCAATCTTTTATTAAGGTCTCCGAAGTGTGACTAAACATTTGCAGCAACAGAGATTCCGTGATAACTGTTGAGTAATTATCAGGGCAGTTAGTTATCCTAACAGTTAAAAGTTTACACTGACTTCTCATTCTACCTACTACATGTTAGAGTGTACTGGTCAAACCTTCCTCTACAATTGAAGTAACTTCTGTGATAAAGTTTCAGTTATCAAGATACATATTTACACCCTGAAATCAAGTCACTTATTCATCTTTCCATTAATAAACCAGAGTGCCAGGAATTTCTCATGATGAGACAGGTTTTCTCATGATTTAAGCACTCGCATGAATCCCCTCTCAACATAATCCAATTTTTCTACCTTCTTAATTCAAGACATAAAAACTGAACATTGAGTCTTTCAGCAACAGCTGCCTCAGTGTCATGGACATAAGTCAACTGGACAGCATAATCACCCAAAGGTAACTGCCAGCACAGGATGTTCTTGAAATTTCAGAGGCCTCAAGGTGCAGAGGGAAGAATAGTCTGTTTGCCCATATTTATAACACATATCTAAAGTGTTAATACTCTAAAGGGGCAAAATACAAAACAGATTCCATGGCCCTTCGGTTAAAACACAGTCTTTCCTTACTCCAAGCAGAGGTAATATAACTTCTCGTTTGTTCTACTTGTTAACCTCTTAACTACGTGTGACCTCTCTCATATCCCATGTTCACAACAGACTTCTAGTCACAGCGCAATCCTGGGTTTGGCAGACTCCAGCAACATGCCCAAAGCAACAATCCAAACTCAGCTGTCCAGATTTGTGGACAGGTTTTTCGACTAGACCTCCTATTCCAGCATCAAGGAGTTGAGTTAGAAGAGCTGGATTAATTTGTGGATAAATATTACTTTCTTGATTTCCTGTAGTGCATAATCCAGAAGAGGCACAACTGCACTCATGACTCTTCTCTTTGGCACTCCATACAAAAGTGTAACAGGTTATCTAGTCAGGCATCAAAGGACAGAGAGGAGGCTCCTGAATTAAAAACAAAACACCCACCAAAAATCACCATTTCTGCAATCCTGGTATGGCACTCACAAATGAAAGCTTTCAAACTCACTGCAAGCTTACCAGTTTTTGCCTTTTGGTACTCGTATTTAGTTTAGGAATCCCCACTCTCCACAGGGATTCCACACTCATCTCCCAAGGGCCTTTGCTCTTTTAGAATACTTACCCATACAAATAAAGTATTTTGATTTTTTTTTTCAATAGCATCACTGCAGGTCAACAGAAAGCCAGTAAAGCACTGCATCTCAGATTCTCTTTCCACTTACCATTCATTAGTACTGAATGGCAGATAACACATACTCTAGCTTCCTTTCGATCCATGTACAGCAACTTGCACTTCAGGCTACAGCATGCTGCGCAAAAAACCTGAAACCAAAGGGGAAACAACTTAAAAGTTATTCAAAAAAATATGTGATCAGCTGATGAATTCAGACAAGAGAATATCTGTAAAGCTCTAAACATACAAAATAAGGAGGTAAATTATCAGTATTTTCCCATTAAAGCCATAGTGACTAATACTTGCCCAGGGTGCCTTTCCTACTAATCCTGATGAAGCAGTATTATGTACAAGACACAAATGTATGCTGTCCTGATACTATACTGTGGTGGTTTTAAAATATATTTGGCATAAATGACAATGGGTTAATAAATTCCTGCCTCTTTAGAATTAACCATTTGGGAAATTCAGTCTTAGAAAAAGCATGAGCACTTTCTAGAATGAACTGTGTTTAAATGCACAAGTTTTCTTCATGTAAGAGATTGCTACGGCACATATTAATTCAAACAGGTCATCTTTATTTGCACCAGGGCAATTCTTCTATATTAGCAACTACAGTTATTTAATCTCATCATATATAACAAGCTATTCCTCAGCTGAGACTTAAGTGAACAGTGATGTATCAAAATGTTTTAAGCATTCAACATGTCAAACGAGACATTTTAAAAAGCTGAATAATGTTGGTACTACAAGAAAATCTTGCTCCATTTATATAAATATATAAAAGCTCATATTTACATGATTACAAACTCCAGCATCACAACACTAGAGAGAAATCAGGAACTGCATTTTATGGATGCTGGCTGCTGAGGGGGAACTCGGTGCAAAACCCCTGGGAGGACAACCTGCTGCAGAGATGCAGTTGCATTGCTAGTGCTTCTCACCTGCACCAGCTCTAACAATTCCTCGGTCCTGGGCAGGAGGACAGTCTTGAGGCTTCCTCCAGAGAAGCAAAATCACAAAACATGAGCATGGCTTGTGCACTAAAACAAACACTTGCATGTAGGTGTGATCTTACACTAGCAATTGCAATCTCAAAATTCTGAAAAACAATGCCCTAATGATTTCTTATTTGTTCTAAATACTACTATTTTCTTTATTTTTTAAAAAATAGTATTTCCTGAGGGTTATTGTTCAGGTGACATTAATAATGATATGTAATGCTTTCTTAACCCAAACAATTATTCCATCATCACTTCAACTGCAGTATTTCTGTAATACAGACAAGAAACCACGTAAGATCCTCATATATAAATATATGTAAGCCTAACTAAATTTCAATCAAGTTAAAGATTGCACCAAATTACAACCACTTTGCAGCCCGTTACCTTTGCATTCTTTTAATGGCAAGCGTTTAAAATAAGCACATATGAAATAAGCCCTGAGTTCACCATGAGAGCTGAATATCAAATGTAAAGAAAGAGCAGTTCATCCTGTCTCATTTCAACCAGTTTTACTGTTTCCTAATTATGTCAACTTAAACATTTCAGAAGCAAAATATAAGTGTGTATACACTGGCCTTTTCATGCAAAAATAAAAACAACCCTTTTGCATATCTGAAAACTTTCTTTTTTTAAAAAATAAAAAAAGGCAAAGGTACTATGCACTTTTAAAATCTGATTTCTGCATTTACACCTTAACCCAATTTACAAGCATTCTAGGGAATATAAATAAGAGCATCACAGCATATTTTAGAGACATTTGACATAATTTCAATTCTCTGGGAGAAACTTCCAGTCAAAAGTTCAGTATTGAACATGGAAAAATCAATGTCTTCAACCATAAATGAAGGACCAACACAAATTAATATCTAATTTAGAACCCTTTCTCAAACAACACATTGTGCATTCAGCAAAGCTCCCAAGTGAAACGATCTAAATATTAAAAGAAAAAATAGAAGCAATGACAAAACATCTACACCTCTTCTCTTTGGCTGCATCAGCCTTCCAACAGTAGTAATGCAGAGGAAGAACACAATCCAGCACAACTGACAATTCAGTCTTGTTATTAACAATCACCAAGTCATTATCTCAGTATATCATGCTATAAAAAAAAAAATAACATAGCAGTGTCAGAGCAAGTTTTTATGTTACTAGGGTTTTCAGGTTCACTGGGAGTTGTTAAAGCATTAGTTGCTAGGGGGTTTGGTGATTCTTTTATACTTTAGTGGAAAAATACAGTTTTGGCTGTCAGTAAAAAGATGACAAGAAATTTTCTGGTTTTCCTATCAAGGACAACTGTTTCATCTGACAATAAAAAAATACATAAATGCACAAGGTAAAGTTTATGAATGCATTCACACACATTCTCCAGGTTCTTAATTCAAAATTTACTCTAAAGTGTATTACTTTCTACCACTCTCCAGAGGTTCATATCTTCCATTAATTTTGCAATTATTATCCTGAAATTAAAAACCGAGACAGACTTCCCAGGTGCCACTCAACTATTTTTAAATGCAATTTTCATTTCCAAATGAAATCAATACAATCACCCCTCCTACAATGACTTGTCATGATGCTAATAATCCTTAAAAAGAAACTGTTGTGCTAAAGTTTGTGTACTAAAATATTTAGTCACATTACTTCCCCTAGAAAAAATTAATTGTAAAAACTGAAGATACTGTCTCCCCAATTCTTTAGGTGAGATTCATACATTTAATAGAAACAATGGAAGTGTCACTGTGATTTGTAGTTACCTACACCACAGGCACATGGTCAACATGACTTGCTCTGGGGATGGTTATCTTAACTAGAAAGCAAGAGCAGACAGCTGAGACTAGCTGTGTTTCAAGCCACTACAGACAGATTCATCAGAGCTTGCCTTTCAAAGCTTTTGGTTTCTTTCCACCTGAAATCGTTACAGGAATTAAGTGTTACAAAGCAATTTGCAGTAAGTGCTAAGTATTACTTGACTTAGCATTTATTAATGAGTACTTTTTTTTTTTTTTTTAGAGAAAAATAACATACAAAGGCATGAAAGACCAGAATTTTCTGCCACAGTTTTTGACTGCACATGTACAAATTTGGCTCAGGCAATATTAGCTAACAAAAGCTTCTAGAAACAAGCCATTCTGAGGACTATTCTAATACTGTGAGAATATCAAATACTAATACGTGATGTATTTTTCACATCTGAGAAACAAGTTTTTCTCCAGAGCAGAGGTATCTTTTATTTTATCCATTCCCCACATATCATCTAAAACAACGCTGGTTGTTCTTCTCAATGTTTGTCCTCAGTACTCTAAAAGGAGACACACACCCTACATTTTGTGGCCTTGCTCTATCTGTGCATGTCTTATCTATTTTGTTTACAGATATTTTCATTTTCTGCTTCTCATTTGTGCATTTTAGGGTTTCAGTCATTGCAGGGAAGTAATTAAACCCCAGCAATGAACCTCTTTAAGACACAAAAGTATAAAACATTACTGTAAATGAAAATTGTAGTCATATTTCTTAAACATAAATCCCCAAAGAATTACCTAAATAACTGACAGTGTAAGTTAATACAGCAAAGCTAAAATTATGGACACTGCTTTAACTTACGTCTCTTACAGATTCTCCTTAGCTGCAATGAGAAAATTTTTGAACCCTTCGGATATTACCCAAAAGGTACACAAAAAGTAGGAATGCACCTCATATGGTGCTTATTGATCACCTGTGGTTACAAACTTCACATCAGGACCTCCACTGCAACCAGCCAACAAGAGGATGGGCAGAAGCAAGCAACTGAAAGTCCTGAACCACTGCACAACGAACACCTGCTTCACTTTTAAAAGGCTCCGGAAAGATTTTTCAGCATGTCTCAAAATCAAATTTGAATAAAATCTACTTATCTGGTGGTGTAGTGAAGAGGTTGAGTGCTATGCATTTCGGTTTACTAAAGGGACAAATGGGACACACATGTTGTCCATTACAGAGGACCTTGCCTGGGTTTTCTGCTAGGCTGCTTCCAGAAACAGGTGGCATAAGGATTTGAGCTTTCCAGATATGTTTGCTTCTTTTAGGTCCCTTGTTCTGGTCATTCTGCTTCCCTGCACTCTTCTGGTAGCAAAAGGTATCAGCCATAGCAGTCAGGAGGTCTTTCAATCAATTTCACACACCTTTGGATAGGCCCTAAATGAAGTTAATTTTACTCCAGGTTTTAATAGAGTTTAGCATTTCTTTTAATCTTAAAAATATTCATGAATATCTACTTGACAAGTGTTTACCACTTTTGAATTATCATATTTTTTCCTAAGTCTTCCCATGTGCCACTGACTCATATTTCAGTAAGATGATAATCATTCAGTAACAATCATTTACTGTAAACTTGCCACATAACAATTTGTGTTGACCTAAATGACAGATACATAGAAGTTAAAAAAAAAGCCAACAATAAAATACCTCTTACACAACATAAAATGATACAGAAATGATGTTTTAGTTGTCTTCACTATAAAAGTTCTCACCACATGTACAAAGATCAGGTTACAGATAATTTACTATATTTTTTTCCAGGAGCAAACGTATGTTCTTTAAAATAATGTAAGCAACATGAGAAGTTAGTAAAGAAGACTTAAGAGAACAGAGCTGCTCAGCCATCTAAACCAGCAGGAATGCCAGCAATTCAACAGCACACTTCCAATTCACATCAATATGTTTCAGTATCTTTAATGGCATTATTGATGCACTAATTTCTGCAAACTAGTTTCCTGCACTTAGCCGTTTTATAGCAGTTCGACATGAATCCAATTATGTTGATGGTTGCAATCAACAAATACACTGCTCATACAGGCTAAAAATTGTTACCGTTAATTATTTTGTTTTAGAACCCTAAATAGATTAGAGCTTAGAAACTCCTTTGTTTCCTTCACAAACCAAACATGGCTTTTTAGGAAGAGATGTCACAGGTAATTACAGCCAGTGTCTTAGAAAGTCCTCCAATTTGATTTTGCGCAGTATCAGGAGAAAGAGGCTGCTTTGAGCTTACTCACAAAACACAAACTTACCTTCCCACAAGCTCTGCAATGATGCCTTCTTTTGGTGAATGTAAATCTGGCCTCACATTTCATACAGTTTGGTGCTTGAGAATCTGGAACCCAAACTGGAGCCACCTCACCCAAAGTCGTAAAAGGTTTTCTGGCTGGAGCTCCAAACTGACCAGCTCTGAGATCATTGTCTGGACTATCTGGGGCTACTGCAAGGCACGAACTACTAGAGACTCCAGATTCATACTCTTCCAAATGTTCACCATTAGTATCAGTAACAGAGGCATTTGAAGATGTTTCACCAGGAAACGCATCTGCTGTGTCCCCTAATTGTGTCTTAACAAAGACATTTTTGTTTTTACTATTACCTCCACAATTTGGGGGAACAAGATCATTTTGTAAGTGGTCCGATAATGGCTTCGGGATCTGCAGTTTAAGATTTGTAGGTTGTTTAGGTCTTGCACCACCAAAAGGAACACTGATAGATTGCAAATTAGTCACTGGTTTTGGTGAAGTTTGCCCTTGCATGGATGAAACCTGACTACAAAGATTATGTAAATAATTTTTCTTTATGTGGTCACCAGTGCTGTTTAAAATAAGACCACTCCCTTCTGCGGTCTCATTTCCTCTCTGTTCATAAACATTAGCATAACATTCTGACTTGCTCTCCTCTATCTCCTTTTCCTCTGTTACCGAGTCTTCCTTGGAGGGTAAAGTCTTTGGAACATGAGTAACAACTGGGTTCTGCATTCCATAGGAATCACAACCATTAGACAGCGAGCTTGCCGCTGATGTAGCCATCACATCAGAGAGACTGGACCCTTCAAGTTCATCTATACCAGTCCCTTTTAAGTTTATACCTGCCTCCATCATCCCATCTCCACCTTCTTTACTATTACTACATGTCTCATCAGGCTGTTTCGTCTGCAAAAGTCTTTCATTCTCTCCCAGAGTTTGCTTATTATTCATCTCATTCAACTTCGTCAGTTCCCAATTAGTCAGCTCCTGAGATTCAGGGTAACACTCTGCCATGCTGAGCAATTCTGTTGTGCCAAGATTTTTATCACATTCAATGACTTTGCTTTCAGTGGCACTAACATCCTCAGGGGCAAAATGTTCTGCAACACGTTCCTTGTAATTGCCACTTCCAGCCACATTAGGTTGACAAGTTTCAGTGAGCCCAGATAGCCTAGACTGTAACTGTTGGGTTGTTTCCTGTTCTGCAATTAAGCTTCCATTACTTGAACCAGAAGAAAAGTTTTTAGCATCTAGATCCGTTCTCTGAGGAATGGCTTTACTAGCAAAATTTTCAACTGATACACAATTTTCTTGCATTTTAACAGTACCATCAACGGGTCTCTGTAAGAGAGTCACTTCATTAATCCCCGCAGTTGTAGCCTCTGAAAACAGTGAATCTTTACTCATATTAAAATCATCCTTTAATCGAGAGGAGGGGCACGCAACCGTCAGGCTTTCTGGTGAAGCATTGATCAAATGACTTAGAGAGTCTTCTTCACTGCACAGCCTATTTACTTGCTTTTCTGTATCTGTATCTTTTTCTGTGGATCCATTTACAGTAACACTAAACTGATCACTCTGTGGGTTTTCATTATCCAGTGTAAAGCTAATAGTGTCCGTTAGGGACTGACTGTTGTAGTTCTTACAATCCAGCAAATCGCTACTTTGTAGTGTTCTTCTGTCACAGTTATGCATGACTGCCACCACTAATACATTTTTCTCCTCCGGCAAGCAAGGTGTATTTCCACATTTCTTTTCTCCTGTTTCCACAGTGTTACACTGATCATCCCGATTAGTATTTCTTTTAATCAACTGATCGTCTGCTGCTGCCTGATCATCAATCCACATGACTGGGGTCTCTGGACTTATGCTAAAATCCTTTCCATTAGCACAGTGATCCCCTCCTCCTGTCGGTGTAGTCACTGAATGAGTCAAGGAGAAAGACTTTAATCTCTGTTGACATTCATTAGGAGTTGTAGCTTCATTCACATTGGCCACGGTTGGGTTAAACGACAGACGACGAGAAGGTGGATCTAGAATCTGATTCCACTTTGCACCCAATAGTGTAGGTGAAACAGCGGCATCTGAAAAAGTGTTTAAGTAAGAGAACTTACTGTCCTATTAAAGCTACAGGTTCTATGAACTGTTGCATTAGAATGCCCCAAATATAAATGCAGAAATGTTCAAATATGGGCACAACAGTAAAACACATCTGCCATAACTAACATTCCTGATGAACTATTAGTAGTGTAGCTACATAATGTTTCTGTAACTCGAGAAATTTAGAGCTACACCAATTAGTATCAGGTTGAATTTGCACATGCAACTTTAAACTATTAATATACTTTAGACAGCTAGAAAAGCCTAAAAGAATCCCACTCCCATAAATGTTGAAATTCCTTGACAGCACAGAAGTAGCAATTAAACAAAAAACTTGATACTTCAAATATAACTTTCATTATATGATTTATGTGGCCTAATAAAACATTTCTATGCTTGAGTCTCCTGAAACTGCAAAAGAAGCTTAAAATAAGTTTTGCCTGATTCGTTTAAAATAAATTTCAATACTGCCACTGCGATTAAGCTTCACAAAACCTTTCTATAAAAAGTGTATAGAAGATTTGCTATTAAAAGAGTGAGAAATTTTTGAAAAGAGTAAACAAGAGAAATGGAAACAAAAGAGAATACTACTAACAAATACTGAAGGCACACCATGCAAAATTAGCAGATGGTTTTTGCAGCTTCTGAGATTAATTTGCAACTCAAAACGAAAAAGGGTATCACAGATCTCTCCCTCTTCAGTGTTGTTCTCTGTAAAATACATCTAATGTGCATCTACGATCTCGTTCAAAACAACTCACCTTCGTTTTGCTCAAATTCATCTAAAACCTTATCGAGGTTATATGCCTCTGCTTGGAAATAGTTCTCCATTTGTCAGGGAAAGACCACCAGATTCCTGTCTGAACCTGCCAGAGAACAAATTACAATCAGATATTTAACCTTCAGTCAGCAGTATTCCACCACATATTGCCCTTATTTATGGGCAAAAAAAGTCCTTTTTAAATCAAATTTTACATACATTACATGCGTAAATAAAAAGTATTTTCCAGGAATAAAAATTATTTGTGTGCTTAAACTGGCTTAATTCAGATCAACAACCTCCCCAAACTTGTTTTGGATTTTATTACCTCCAGTGTCCCACATTAATCTGTCTAACCATCAGCATCACCACAACGGTAAGAGCAGAACAGTTCCAACACCAGTCAGAAAATAAAAGTCTAGAGAACCAGAAAGCCAACTAACATTCTGAAGATCCAGATTTCAGTTCCATGCTACAACCAGTTAGTGCATGTGGCTTTGAACAAGTAGTTTAACCTCTCTGTGGTTCTGATTTTTTTAATGTATACTAGGTTAGCAGTATTCTGTATCCCTCCTCGGTTCCGAGAGGTGCTTCAAAGATTCATAGTTGTAAAAGTTGTCAAAGGACTTAATGGGCGTTACTTGAATTATGCTAGCCCTTAAAATGCCTGCTTTATTATTTGTTTCACTGCAAGGAAGGCACTGAAACTCTAGCAAAACGCACAGAAGTAAACAGTCTCATCAAAAGATAGTTCTTTCAGGCTAGCAAGGAAGGTGACAAGGGAGAAATTAAAAAAAAACAAACCCAACAAACAACCCTAAGTCATGAAATAACTTGCTACAACTTCACGTAATAAATAACATTTTTGCCCTAACAGTAGGAATATGGTCTTCTTGCAACCAAAGGCTTATATCAACAAGACACCCTGATTAATTTTTTAAAAACATTCACTCCCAGTGAAGACATTTTCACTGAGAAATGTGTGCCATAACCTATATACCATAAAGAGAGACCTTGATTTGATCTGTTCTCTGAACATCATCCAGAACAGCCTTGTTCTCTTCAGAGTTGGCTTTCAATGTTGTGAAATAAGGAAATGGAGGAGGAGAGAGTGAGAACCTTGTTTTGCAGTAAGAAACAGTGTTAGACCTGACAGCCAGACTCCAGCTCAATTAAAAACCTGCTCTTTTACACTAGAGATACAACAGACACAAGAAACACATCAGAGGAAGTTTCCAATTTAAAAATATACTTTAACATTACCAACATAGTATCTAGATTTGAGGAAAACATCAACAAGTTTTATTTCAATTACTACAACATTAAATACAGTTTTGTATTTATTGTGAGCAACAGCTAGAATTAGGTTATTGGTACAAAAAGACAGTGCATTAAAATACCATAAAATGTCCAAGTTTTTAAGGTTGACCTCAAATTTGACACGTGGTGTTTTTAAAATATGATCATGTTACAAATAAATACATTGCAATTAAATATAATCAGATTAAATCATGTTTTAAAGATATGTACAAAAGCCAAATAGATACAAAAGAAAATTAGTGTAACAGCAACTTCAAAATTTCAATAAGCGTCACCCAAAAAAAAGACCACTTTGCAAAGGAATCCAGAGATTAAACTAGACTTGTCACCTTACAGACTCCCAGATTTGTCCTCTGTTCTGGGATTTTAGGTTAACTCCTTCTGCAAGGAAAACAGATGACTGGCCATATCATTTACTGTACACAGATGCACCGTTCATAACACGAGCAATGGAAAAGCTGGCCACGTTGATCAAAGGTTGCATTTCAGAAGTCTAAAAAGCTCAGTACATTACATTCTCTACCAAAAGTGAGGTTCTGACCTCTAACTGTGACAGACCATATGCTTTGATCCCTTAGATACCTACTGTAAGGTCTTCCTGACTTATCCAATCTGTCCACCAAGTCACTGTATTAAAAATCTTTCATACCATTTTAACCAAAACAACTAAATTTAGTTCACACATTTCAGTTAAACCAAAATGGTTTTAAAAACCAGATTCTTCTCCTTAGGCATACAAATACTAAATAAATTCAAATTACATCCAAACTGTGAGAGTGTGGAGGTTCTCTTCACCTCATTTCAACTCCCTAATAGGAAACATCTTTACCAGCTCAGTAAGTATCAAATATTGAAAAGTGAATTAGAATCTGTCCCAATGAATATGTCCCTTGAATTTTTCCTCTGTTCAGAGTTCTAAACGTCAACCAAAATTAACTCACTAAAGGAAAACTCTTTTGTACAAAATACCATAATATTATTTCACATCCATTTATAATGTATTTAATTTACATGATAATAGTAACGTTCCAGTCTAGCAAACAACTGATGAAGATGTGAATAATTATTCCTAGGCAAAGTCCTACTACTAAGGTCAATGATGCAAAGAGTATTTGTCAGTGAAGCACTGCAAGACTGAAAAGTAGCATACAAAATTTTTGTGTTCAGGAGTTAAACTGTGACGCTGTCTGAAGCCGCCGGACTCAGATTTCCATGCACCACCACAGTGAAAAAGGGCACCCAGTCAAGGCATTCACTAGGACATGGACACAAATTCCGCAATACAGGTGGCCCCAAAGAAACAGGCTACAAGCACTGATATTTTTGTTTGCTTTGCTTATTTTAGAGAAGATAATTATTACTGACAAGCAAGTTGATGGGGAAGAAATACTATGCTGATTATATAGTTGCTGAAAACATGTTTTTAAGTAACTCTTTGGATGACTGCATTTTAATTCTGTGTAACTTAAAAATGTTTAGAAAAATTCAGACCTGACCATTCATAAAAATTCAAAACCCGACTGAAAGTCTGATAAAATTACTTCAGAACTAACTCAAAGTTATGGACATTGGAGTAAGTAGAAGTCACATTTGCCTGTAACATTTCCTAAATGTAGCCCTGTATTAGCTAGCTTTTCATTGTCATACAAATCAGGAACAAGAAATGCCTAACCAAAGAAAGCAGTGTTAGAAATTCATAATAAATACAACCATTTTTATTGACTTTAGTCAGGGTTTGGCTTTTAAATTTTGTATTAAGTGTGCTTTTATAACAGTAGAAAAAGACAAATATTCAGACTTAGGAGACCACAAATTTAATAATAACAAAGTCATATAAAGAAGACTTAGAATTTTGTTCCCACTCCCTTACAATCCCTATGTCGTTAATACTTCATATCGTCTCTGTGCAAATATTACTTTATTAACATCAGTATTATCTAATATTGAATATCTAATATTTGTAAGTTTAAATTTGGCCTAATATGACAGGGATTTTTTTTCTATATTTTTAAAAATTCTAAGTAGTGAGAACTATGTGTATACAAATACACGTAACCATATGAATTCTGAAGCTCAAGTACTGGCACACAAATGTGCAATGGGCCAAAATCCAGACTGATGGATGCTCATAGTCCAAACTGAAAAGAGAAAATACCTTTTATATCATTATTGTTATTTCACTTACTGATGTACCAGGATATATGGAGAATTTTTTATTTTTAAACTCACAATTGCTAAGCTGACAGCCATTCTAAATGAGATCTCATTGTCTATGCAAGTAGGTATTTCTCAGAAAAGGTCAGCTGCAAATCTTCAGGCCCAGTATCTAAAATAATCATTATTTTCATTATTTTTATAATATAAAAGAACACAACAACCCTCCCAAACTTCTCCAGAAGTTTCTGTCCAAGGGCAAAACACTCTGCCAAACCCACAGAAGTCCTTATTGCCTTCTTCCTGACAGAAAAGAAGGATGAGAACTCATGTTCCTAACAGATACCCACAATGCTTCTTGACCAATACATTGTCAGCAACTCGTATTTTTGCCATTTGAAGAACTAATACCTCAACTCTGCACAGACAGCAACTCAAGATCAAAACAGAAACACAAAATGCTCTAACTTACAGCATGCTATAATAATAAGGTATGTTTTCCCCATGGTTTAAAATTTAATTTTGTTCTGAATATTCCTATGAAATATCCAACATAAATAAAAATAAACATATTCCTTTACAGGTCTTTGGGAACTTTGATTGTAACTCACAGGTACCGCTATAAAAGCTTTAGAATTATTCTAGTCCCAAACTTCCTTCTAGTATAAAGGTTGAAATTACATTTTTAAAGGATCCTTGATAGTCGTGAAACTCTTTAGTATTGCTCAACTATTCTAAGCCATGGCATGCAGAGAAGCTGACGAGCAAACACACAACTTATCTGGAAAAATGAGAATAAAAATAAGAGCAAATCAGGAAGAAATTTCAATGGCAATTCCAGTTGTATGCTGCCAAAAAGAAGACAATTTCTAAAGCAGTATATATATTAGGATGAACAATCTAAAGAAGATATTGTGGCAGTGCAAGGAAAAGGAGATGTGAATCACCAGTGAGTGAAAAGCATAAGATTTTTTTTCAAAAATGCAGTCCTCCATGCAAAGATTTGGCAGAAAAGACTAATTTTAGGGGGGACAAAATAATTAAATAGCAAAATTATTATTTGTTTTAATTCTGTATCCAAACCCAAAAAGAATACAATGGCTACCATCCACTGGTACAGGAAGTCCAGAACCCAAGGTCACTTGTTACCTATTGCAGAGTCATCTTCTGTGTTTCATGGCAAAAAGCCAATAAAAATATGCTGCCTGTCAATCGGATTATCTTCAAGCTCCTGTTGGATCTCAAATCACACGTAATTCAGAAACTCTGTGGTTTACTTATCAATTTCTTCTACAACAACATGGACTTACCAACATCTTCATCTCTAAAACATAAGAACTTACTTTTTACCAAGCTTACGTGCTCTTTTCTCCCCTAACATCTAAACATAAAGGTGCATGTACCAGAATGTCTGTGTCATACGTATCCAGAATTACTATCCTAGTCATCGTAGTATTTAGACATAAGACAAACTTTAACTGATTAGTGAGGATGGAAGGAGACAGAAGTAGAGGACAGAAAATCCTTCCTTAAAATTAGATGATAGTCTGAACCTTGGATACTGCCTCTCAAGACAGCTCAGATATCCCACGTGCCAGCTTCCTCTTGGGAAATGAACTGTACAAAGAGATAGGCCTTGCATTATACCTGCAAAGCAGCAAGCCTCTTACTTGTTTTGGTCTCTACAATAAGGAATTATGTAACCCATGATCTTCTGCACTGCACATCCTAAATTAACCTCAAGATTTTTTCACCACTGGAACCGACAGTCTTAAGTCTTTCAAATATCCGTGACTCAAACGGTAGATGACCAGCACACAATCACATTAAAAAGCTATAATAAAAAATGTACCAAAGGAAATAATACCAGCATACAACTAGCCTCATAGGAAATGCCTAAAAAATCAGAGAGTATGTAAAGAACCAGAATATAAGATTCCAGGACTTTATATCGTGCTGTCCCATGTAGACTACACTTTCAATATGAACCTGAACATATGCATTTCAGTAAACTCTTACTAAACAAAATACTCAAGTAGTTTATTATAGTCCTCACCAAAAATATATATGAAAGCCTCCTAAGATGAAAGTCACAAGGGGCACAATCAAACTGAAACGAAACATTGCTCATTCATCCTGATAATCAGATGTCCAGAATATGTCATTTTCCCATAGCATGACAAAATTTAATTACATATCAACTGGACAAATTAATTTATTAGATCTAGCGCTTTTGAGGACTTGCTTCAACTCTGAGAAACAATGGTCAAGTCCACATACACTGTTCCAGCTCCCTTTGATGATCTTTGTATTATTTGCCCCTGGGCGGAAGAAGTCAAGCAACTTTGCTGTAATGAACAGCTTGTTCAGAGTTCAGCCATAGCTGTGTTTTTAACTGCTGAGCTCTGCCTACAGCACAGACTGAGGAAGAAAGACTTTGCGTGCTTCTACACTCCCCCAAACAAAATAAGACACATCTTTGCTCTAAAACAAGGCAATTACTCTCAATAAAAACCAAAACAACAAAATGCTAAAAATCCTCCATCATCTTCTATATATATCTCTATACACTTCTATATAGAGGTATATGAATATAAATATATATCCATAAGCATCCATAAAATACATGCATTACAAGTACATACCCCTGAATCATTATATTCTAAAACAGAACTTGTCTCTTACCTTTTCCTTTTATACATATGTTAAGAAACGAATGACCCTGTGCCTACTCATGATGACTGCAGCACAACCAGCCAGTTCTGCTGAATCAGTGTGTTCTACTTGATCCTAGAAAGAAAAAATAAACATGTATTTTATGATTGGTAATTCTGCCACAAACCATGTTTTTTCAACGTATGACTGCAGCTAGCACAGGCACATTTGGCAAATGCTGCAAGCCTTCAAATTATTTGGGTAACACTTAGAGCTTTAAATTCAGGGGTCTATGCACTATGCCACTATTGCACTCCAATATTTTCATGAAAAAAGCTGCTAATAAACCCCACACTGCTACCTACCTACTATTATTCTTCATCTAACTGTAAACCCACAAAGTGATGCAGCAAGTCCAAATGTCCTTGTATTCCTGATGACCTTGACTGTATGCTTAATCTATAAAACGAGCCTCTGAAGTTAATTATATTACACTACAATTAAAGAGCTAGTAGCTTTGATACTCAACAAAAATTCATGGCCCTCTGAATTCTGTAAACTGTATTCATCAGCTTCCCACTGATCTTGTTACCACTATACAACTGGTTTTGTCTTCAAATTATTCCCCCTATAGTCTTAGGCTCCCTTCACTTCCTAAAGGCATCTTCTCTCTCTCTCTTCAGAAGAAACTGTCTTGTTCTCCCAACAACAGCATTTCTACAGGTCAGGCGCTCATTTTCACAGGCTGCATCTTAACAGTCAACATAGCTTAGAAATCCACCAGAGTCATGAGCAAAAGAAAGAGACTAGTTTATGACAAACAGTGCAACAAGAACAGGGAGTGAGAAAAGTTAAATTCATGTTTTAAGGTTTGCTGGTGCCAGTATTTGACCTGTTAGATAGTTGAAATATTTATTGGTGCTCTGATGAAGCAGCAGCATATGTTAGGAAAAAAAAATATCTTAAAACGCCAGCAAAATTATGAGCCAAAAAAACCCCCGCAACAACAACAACAAAAAAACATAAAACAAAAAATCAAAACACCAAACAGTTCTCCATGCATGAAAGCAATATGCAGTGTTATACTAAAATTTTCCCAGGGTTGTTTATTATTCTTTTCAGAAATAAGCTACAGTAATAATTCCAGGAAACTAATGAACTGGACAGTAGCACTCTTAGTAGTACTATTTCCAAAGTCAGAATAAAACCCCACAGCTTTGTATGCCAACAGAACTGTTCCTGTATCCAAGTAAGATACTTCTACCTCTATAAGCTAAGATAAGGTTTGGATATTTGGGAAATAGAAATTACTACATTACAAAGTTTTTCAGAGAGGCTTCATTTGCATGCAGAAATGGAGGTGAGGGAAACTTAATTCCACTGAAGGCATCAGAATGATAAGCTTTTTCAAAGGATGTGAAGTACACGTGGCAGTGGGGCAAGGTTATCTACACCACCACCATGTCCCCTCCTGGCCTGCAAGTGGAGGAAAATGATTCAGTTTTCATGACCCCTTTGAAAAGACAGATAAATCAATGACAATTCTGTTTGTGATTTATGATAAGGCCTGACAACTGCATCATGAACATCAAACACATTTCACATAAACCAGTCAGTCATACATTAACCACAAAGTTCAGTCTTTACTGATCAGAAATGGATCAGACCTAGCAACCTACAGCTGAAACGTGCTGTGCTGTTACCAGTGCTCTAAGCCAACAAACCTTCTAGGTAAGTGTTCAGGGCAACAGTACAGCTTTATTATTCATTGTTTTTATTCTGATCCACCTTCCTTGTTCCATTCCTCCCAGGTAATAACTTTTTTGTCTGTTACCATTCAACATAGAAGAACACAGATCCAATCAATTGCTACCAGTTTCTAAAGAAGGCTTTGAAGAGATATTACCTGGAGGTCCTAGAGCTTTCTGTTTACAGTTCAACATTTACTCTCGCAAAGACCAATGTAAAAATCAAAGCATGCTTAAAGATATGGAAGTAATATAATTAAACAAAAAGCAATTTTAGAAAGTAAATTATAAGGTTTGGGTTTCCTGAAAAAATTATCAGGTTCACAACAGAGTCAAATTCTTTTTCCAATAAGAAGCTAATGTAAGAGAACCATATTAAAATAAAAATCAGGTACAAAAAGAAAGCTACAAAGGAGACCCAAAAATATTCACAATGAGCTATAACATGGTGATTATTAGGTTTTCCACAAATCATACACACTGCTAAAAAAAGGTTCTGTCACACTTGAAAAAACACATACACTACCACCTAAAAATTATGTGCCTACTGAGACCTAAGATCACTACAAATGAAGGCAGCCCAGTGACTCTGATGTTCCAGCTTGCCTGCTTTGAGCATTTCACAGTTTCTTATCTCTTCTGCTGATGGTTGGCTGAACTCTTCCGTCTCCTGCCCTACAGTGGTATCACTCAGGTGCTGCTTTGGTTATACCCTACGTGTATGGTTTCCCTCAGGAGCTCCAAGAGGGCGACTGCCAATTACTGCAAACGTAAAACAGAAGTTGAAGAGAAATTTGACACGCAGAGACGTGCCCAGAATAAAGAGAGGATGAAGAAGAGAAGAAAAGAGCTCTAAAAATATAAAATTAGAAATATCTTCCACTAAAAAGAACGTAAAAATGTTTACAACATCAAATGGAAGTAATCTGAACTAGCACAAACTGGAATAGCCTATAATAAAAGGAAAGAGACTGAAAAAGAAGCAATTTTGATACTATGTTAAAAAAATGTGGAAAAAGCTCAAAGCATAAAGAGATGTTAAAAAATGCTTCCATCTACTGGCAAGGATCCAGCTCTTAACTACACTACAGATACTCTATAATGTGCTACCAGCGAGATGTCTTTGAGTAGGCAGGAATACATTTGCAGCCATTTTAAGGCACTTTATTATTGCTAGATTAGTTGAACTAGGCATTATCTTCAATGCAAACCCAGATTTCACTGCTGGTATCTTAACTTCCTATCTTGTCTACACTCTGGAACTATCAGATGGGAGATTCAGAGAGACTACAGACAGGGGATGTATTCAGGTCCCAACTTGGCAAGAATAAAAACTACAACAAAAAATACTACAGCAGGGCGTTACAGTAACAGGAAGCAGTATAATTAAACAAGAAGGGAAACAGGTAGAAAGTTTCAGGACACACATCAGTTATACAATATGAATTATCTTATCTGATCAGCTAAATATTCACAAGGGAGAAGAGTGGGGTTTCTTCACTCAAGTAATTAAATGCTTGGAATAATGGTAATTTACCAGGCACCCAACAATTCTGTCACTTCGTAATGGCTCCTCCTTGGCGAATCAAATTAAGCGGCAACTTTCAGTCAAGTTTCACACTAACAGGTGTTTGTATTATTTTTTAAGAATTAATGTAAGTAAAAAGACTAAATCCTGCACTGGCACAATCCTTCCACAAAGGCAGTCCTCCAGACCTGTCTCAGGACACACTTTAACAGCAGCACCTGCAATCTACATGGACAGAGTATGTCCATACTGACTGAACGAAAGCAGGCTTCACTCTCCATTCCTGAGCACTCCATTGACTCTCAAACAGCTATTCATTCTGTCCAAAGACAAAGTATGCGGCTCTTTCTACCTAGTGTGTGCTAAATAAAAGGAAGGGCAGGCATTATAAAATTTTGTGACACAGCAGTAGCAACGTCTGTGTCACACGCTTGAAAATGCCTGCAACAGCAAGGACTTCGGATTAGGCCCCAAATTAAACCTGTTAACATGAATTGCTCTATTAATAAATTAAACTAGCAGCCATGCAATGCAACCAGAAAAAAAAAAAAGTATTTTAAAATTCTAATCTATTAGAGACTCAAATAATAACAGATTTTTCAAAAATACCTTGTCTAGGAAACAGTTCAGGATTAGAAAATCCCATTAAAACTCACCATAAATCCATTTAGTATACAAAATACTAAAAACAGCAGCAAGAGATTAAATGTAACAAATATAAACAAGGTACAGCCGCTGCTAATCCTTTTCCTACACCAAAAGGTCAAGATGACCAAGTAACCTTCAGTTTTATTTCCCATAATTTGCTGATGTTCCTACCACTCATCAATGTAAATTAACCAAAGAGTAGACTGGGGCATGGCAGGCTATTTCTGTGTAATACAACACTTGTACCAGCTCACTACCCATGAATGCTGACAAAAGATGAACTATTTCAGTGTTGCATTGGTTTGTCTTTTTTTCCAATCAACTGAACAGAGATGGACAGTATCTAAAGCAGAAGACAGTCTCCTGAATTATTCTGCTCATATTTGCATCTTTCCCCTTGACTTTTCCCCATGCCATTTTAAAGCTATTATTTTCACTTTTGTCTCCAGCCAAGTTTCCATAAGGAGACATTCACACATGCCAGAGCAGTAGTAAAGCAGTGAAAAGAGCAGCAACTTCAAAGAAGCATCATAGAAAGTATCACAGTCAAAAGTAACAGGGAGACAAGAAAAATTATAGCAGTGTTATCAACCTTTGTCCTCCAGTAAATAAGAGTGAGCAGCCAAACTGAAAAGGATACCTGCTTTGTAACAGTTTACAGTAGAAAATAAATTCCATTGCCTACCCTTTTTACTATTTCAAGGAGAAAGAAATTGATTTATTTCTTGACTCAAAACCCAGCCTTGCCAAAAAGCCGGTACTTCCCTCGGCACACTGCAGAGGCAGGACCCTCAGCACCTGGAGACGGGAACTATGCGTCCTTCTTACATAACTATTTTCGACTGCCTTGAAAAGTATCCATCCCCAGCTCTATGGAAGAACAAATAGATAGGTTTACACTGCAGTGCTGCCTTCCATGCAAGTTTTTCCAGAGGAACGCAGTTGGAAAAAAAGAGAAAATCCTTTCCTGAGCTTACTCAAACGCTCATAGAGCTCACTTCAAAATTTAGTGTTTTATAAATCTAATGTTTTGTAATACTTGCTTGATACAATTTCCAAGTTCAAAATATTGTAAACCACATTAAAAAAATGCAGTGTATTAAATATAAATTTAATATGAAATCATGTTTCTGCATCTGTGCATGGATTCCATGTAATGTCACCAATGTAACAATGTGTTTTTTTAAAAAAATGATACCTTTAACATACCAAACTGAAACTGTTATATAACTTTGTTCAAATACAAACTGAAGTAAAACATATAGAATAAATGGGCTTATGAGATTACTTTTTATGTTTCTCTATTTAAGAAACAAGGGTTTGACTATTAGAAGTTAACATTTAACAGACTTGAAGAATAAAATTGTTTGAAGTCACACACTATGTATCTCAGAGTGGATTAACCCTGTATTCTAATACTTCAGTAGAAGTTTTTCTTCTTTCTAATGTAGGGTAGAAACAAGAATGAATCCCAGATATACTGATCATTGTTTCAGATGTTTTTTTAGATTTGGGAAATAAGGGAAAAACTAAGGTCCTCTAGAATCACTAAATAATGCCTACAACTGCCAAGGAACTGTGCTTTTTATAAAACCCACGAGGGGCCAACAGTTGCAGGTACTGTGAGCAAAATCCGTACCTGACCATAAAGCCAGAATTGACACACAACCGGAATGGGACAGATGAAAAGGACAACAGGCAAAGAGGGAAACTGCTTTGCTACCATTTACTAGCCCATCAATTCTGTGTTGTACCCACTGGGGAAAGAAGCTGCTAGAAGTGATACAATTTATACACTCAGCTGCTCTTTAGAGAAAGGACAATCTGACAATCGGTACAGAAAAAAAGTCTGAAAGTCTACAGTCACTCTCTACTGAAGAGCAGTCAATCAGCTCCCAAAGCTGCCTTTATCAACACACATGGATACACCCTTCTTCCAACACTGCTGTGGTCATTTTTACTCATTTGATAGCTATGTAACATTACTGTGTTCTAAAATCTTCCACATACATATTTTAAACAAATACAATTATAGACAGCAAACAGTTACTATTTCTCAAATCCTGTTAGGTAGAGCTGGATTACTGTGCATCCCTGAAAATAAATTCAGAGATCAATGATTTTTTTTTTCTTTCATATTCCCTTCAACCTGAAATTACCTCAAAGGAACTTCTAATTTCTATTTTGTGTTGACCTTTCTATTCATATCATGCCAAGATCAAACATATATATACACGTGCGCACACGATACTAACACATTATAAAACATTGCTGTCTTGTCAAATGTAGCAAAGTTCACTCCCACATTTGTGATCATGATCTAATAACTACATTGCTGATGCTCACAGTGCATTACATCTCAAGTCATCTGTAACTAGTAACTCACTCAATACAACTCAATACATCCGTGGCAACAGTGTGTACTGAAACTGCTATTTTTGAGTATCATTCTCATTTATGCTGAGGTCCATTAACATGCTTTTAACAGTGCTGAAGGGACTAAGCATAACCAACAGAAATGGTGAGTAACTTGCATTCAGATTCGCTGTAAAGCTTTTTGTATTTCATTGCTCCAGTGGTGCAATATACCAATCATGACTTTTACTTAAAATTTATGTAAGACTCAGAGAAGTTTTAATTATAAAACTAAGTGCCCATAGTTCTGTATCATTGTTGGCAGTCCCAGGAAATAAAGGCTTAACAGATTAAAAAAAAAAACATCTAAAATTGAAATAATTCATTATTATTGAGTCAAAATATAGTTTTCAGAACTCTTACAAAGCTCTAGGAACACCAAATCCTCGTAAGCTCAGATGCATTTCTCAGATAGTCCAAAACTCAGAAATCTCTGCCACTTCTTTTGTCCACTGATATGGCAGTTGATTCTGCTCAGCCATGAATCCCTACTTCTGCTTTACAGCTCCTTCTAAGACTGTAGTATACGCACATTCCTTCGTCAATCACTTCTTCCTGCATCCTTTTTTTTTCTCCCTACCCATGTTTCCTTCCTTCTCTGACCAATAAAATAAAAGAATGAAAAAAAAAAAAAAGAGAGAGAGAAACCCGACACATTTCAACATCACTATTCAGATCTACTGGTATAAACCAGTTGTAAATAACCCTATTAACCACATGATATCATTCCTCACTTCTAGGAATGGTGGGAACAAACCCAATAGCAATGGTGATGCATCCATTTCACAAACATAAATGAAAGTCTTTAGACAAAACAGCTATGGGGCAGGAGGAGTAGTGGCCAAAATAACAGTCAAATCATAAGGCAACATTGTAACTGTAAAGCTGCCTTCTATCCTCATTGTTATTTACTGTCAGCATGGCTCCTTCACAAATTCATTTAAACCCTTCACCTTTTAGCTTGTGAAATAAAATTTTTTACATGTACCCACACTGGGTACTCAACATCCAGGATCAGCACAGCTACCTTCTTTCCTCAGGCATCTAAGTATTTCACACCTCTAGTTAAGAGAAGTTTTATTAACTACAGAGGAGCTACTATTATACATTTCCTCAAAGTAGAAGGTACAACTGCATCTACAAGCCATCTGTACAGAAATTAAGGTTAATGGCAATAATAAGAAAAAAATATTTTAAAAAGATAAAATATAACCACAAAGGGCATTATAGGAAAAGAATGAGGCAACAAAACCACTACATATACATGTATCTATTGCCCAGGAGTCTCAAGAAGTTATTTCTAATTCTCATCATAATAAAACCCATGTTCATTCTACAGGAATATAGAAAAAAATAAAAATCTATGTACAAATTCCAACGATAGGTTAAAATGCATTTTACAGGTGACTTGTTAACTAAAACTAAGGTATATACAATACAGAAGCTATTAGGCCAGTATACTAATACAATTACTTGAAAGCACAAAAGTATGTAAGTAGACCAATGCTTAAAGTAATGACCTTTTAAAGCTGTATTTATAAAAGAAACAAGAACTGTGAAATACATGAAGTATCCTGGAGTTTTATTCAGCCTTCATCATTTGTACAAAAACACAGTATGAAATTCCCACAGCCAATTGCAATTTGATGTTTCAGTTAAGAGGCTGTTTCTATATATATTCTATTCAAAGCAATCTGTTAATAATATAACCTAAGAAGTGGGCTTTGCACATACTTTCAGCTTCACCAAATAAGAGCTCATTAAAATACTCATTTTGAATTAACCAATATAGCACTCACAATGTAACTTTGTAACATCATGACAACCAATATGCTCTGCTAATCCATCAAACAGAAGCAGTAGCCGTGTTCTGAAGTATAAACCCCCAAAAGGGTGTAAATCAGATACCTGTGCCTCCCCCTCTGAAACACCCCTCAGAAGCAAGCAATAGCATGTGTTTCTACAGGATTGTAGAAGGACACGCAATTTCAAAAAGGCTGCCAGATAAATGAAAAAAAATAAAAAATAGGCAAAAAGGGAACATTCCTCTTATGCAATCCCAATTCATACTAAATGTTCATTTATCTGTATTACAGTGCAGATAGGAAATAAAAAAAGTTATATTGACATGATTGGTTTGCTGAATATATTTTAATCATTTGACTTTTGCGTCTCCTCTACCCTACCAAGAAAACTCTGTATTCACAGTCTCAGTAACACAAATAAGAAGAGGACTTGTGTACTGGTAAATGTTCAGTTACTATCACTATTCAAGTGTTGTATCTTAAATCTAATTTCCTACAGAAATGAAGATTATGGGATCACATTGTTCACTTACTATTCTTTATGCTCATCTTTAAAAAAAAAAAAAAATAGTTCCTGAAAATTAGTATCTGCACAGTAAAACCAAATCCAAATGACTGTCTTCTGAGGGAAAAGCAAGCTGCTATATGTATTTTTGGCAGCAATCTGCTGGGCAATCAATACCCACACAGCTCTGGAAAAAAGAGAGAATTATGGTGTTATGTGAGAAAGCTGGGGTTACTGCAGAGGGGGAAGGAAGGGAAGAGGCACTAAGGAGCAAAAAGTATTTAAGTCTACACCAAAAAAAAGTTTCTTTCATTCCACTGATGGTAGAACAATATGCTTACCAATAAGGTATCTCAAAGGACTTTGGTACATGTAACATCAGATTCTGTTCACACTACAAAACGCATTCAAACACATCCTCTAATTCAAAACAAAACATAGTTATCTTCATCTTCAGATCTTGTAAGTCTTTCCCCACTACTTACAAAATCTTTCACAAATTCTAAGGAAGTATGGGTGGAAAATAAATCCAAGCCATCAGAAATTAATCTGGATTTAGATTCCCACTGTTTGAACCAGAATGATGGGAGCTCCTTTATCACTGGACCAGCGCACTGCACTGACTCAATCCAAGAATCACTCTGCTCTTTTAAACATCAGCTTAACCAAGCCCAGTTCTCAGTCCTCGGTCTTGCATGACATCAGGCAACATGCTCCTTGGATCTGTGATGTCCTAAAAAGACAGGTAAGCATTATCCCTATTCAACAGTTAGTAGAAGTGACACACACGGAGATCCAAGATACATGCTCTTCTCTTTCATAGCATGCTTATTTAAGAAATCACCAGCACCAGACAGCCACCCCTTTTCCACAATACATTACTGAGTCCCACTTGCCTTTCCTTCTCTACAACACCTGCAGAAAAAGCAAATGCTACTTTTCAGTCACTGCACTGCCCTAGCTAGTGCAGAAACAAAACTAATTTGATTTTGTTTGAATTGATATGCAAAGCTGAGAGCTGCAGAACTTGAAGACAGAATACAAATTTAATTCTGCCTGGCGTCTTCAGCAGATGACTGGGGCAGGGATTACCCATGTCACCCCCACACAGATCACCAAAGTCTACCTCAGAGATACTGGGTGTGCAGCACACCCAAGATCAGAATGAGGGCTGAGCACAACACAGACCAGAGGGATCTAGATCACCAGAAACTGGGCCCCATATTTTACTGCTTATGACACCATTCTTAAAACTTTCTCCTAAAATCCAACAATTAAAAAAAATGGGGGAGGAATCAAAGCTGCTGAAGAAGAAAAGGAAAAGATGACAGAACAGTTTCATTGTCTGTATTAAAAGAAATATAAGATAAATACAGTAAATAATAACTAAGAAACAAAAAAATCACAGATCTGAAAACACCTGTAATTTTTGTCCTATAGTATCTCCCAAACTTCCAATAATCTGACTGGCCAACAGATCAAGCAATAAACTTTATGCATATTCACATGATTTGCCAATTCTTCTTGAATATATAACAACTATATACACGATAAATTCAGTTTCAAATGGCTTGGCCTTTATGTTAGTGATCCTAAATCAACTTTCTAGATCACACTTGGAGTACTAACAGGTAAGTCAACATGTACACTGAGTTCAAAGCAGAATTTTGACACTACAAAACTGGATCTGGAAATAGAAGAGCTCCTCTAATAGTCAGTGACATTCACAGATAAAGAAGCTATTATGCGATTTAGAAAGCTCTTTGATCTGCTTCGTACACTGAACATTACCAACTCCTTTTAAGTTCATCATACTACTTTTTTTAAAAAAGTACCCATTCATGTTTCTCCATTGATCATCTTCTATGAATTTTTTAATGCATTTCACCCATATTACTTCCCCAAGCAAAATATTAAACTTAGACTGAAATATAAATGTTGTAGTCAGAGCACGTGTATAAAGAGTTTTATTTATTATTATTTATAGAAAAGGGCTTCAGTATATCATATAAGTAAACAAAAACTTTCCTATTATAGTAATTTTTAAAATTGCAAGAATCCAGAAGTAAGGCTGGTGTTACTAGGACAGCTACGGCACTTCCATAATTGATAGAGCACACATGAATTTCTGACATAAGTATGGCCTAATTTCAAATTATCACCTGATAGGAAATGACCTCTGTGTTCTTTGTGTGCTGGGAAGAGGGAAGGACAGGTTCCTCCCAGCTACCACTTCACTAAGGGGAAAAAAATAATTTAAAAAAAAAGGGCACTGAAGTAAAGACATATACTAACTATTTTGCCTTTTTATGCAGGCCCACAACTGCTCTTTGGCCAAACTGAAGTACAAGAAGTCAGTAAGGGTCACAATGAAACATTACCAGTAAGTATAGTCATAATTTGGTAGATAACATTTCTTTTCTAACTCTTAACTGGACTCAACACAAGCAAAGGTTCAAAATATTCACATTACTGCATTATTTTATATACAAAGCCATACCCTAAACAGCATCAGCATCTAAAGTATCAGTTGATGCCTCAAGCCTCCACTAGAAGGCTTTCCACCTTTATTACAATGTTGGAACCAAACCAGTAACAGAAATCCAACAGAACAATTTTAAGAAAACTTATTAACTGTTAATACCATTTCCAGTTGTAAAGTCCTACTCAATGTCATTATGCAATTAATCTCTTTTTAAAAATTCATCAATCTCCCTATTGTTATTAAAAGGAGGGGGGAGAAGTATAGAAAACAGAAGCAAAATATACACTAGTAGCATTGCAATACAACTCCTGACAGAAAAACCTAGACAATCCTAGCAGAGCATACTAGAATGCTCCTGGACCTTCAGTGAAGACTCTTGCCTTAAAGAACTGATACTACGGTGACCCCACCAACTCATAAGGTAGAGTTGAAGCTTCAGTTGCCATTAATATATCAGAGATCTAAGTAACATTAACAAATATAACAAACAAGACAAAGATATTCTATATACAACATAGAGACTGAAGAAAGAAGGTACAGCCATTAGCGTTATCTGCAAATAATTCAGTATGAAGGTTTGCTAAATTGCTAAACAAAAAACAAACAACAACGCAAGCTGAAATCCAAGATTGAAGCCCATGTTTTCATTTGCCCAACATACAGTGGACACTGGGGAAAAAGTATGTGAAACATTTAATATATGGACACCAAACCCTCAAAACATAACATATGGTCAGACTGCCACATACTGACATTTCCAAATCATCAAGTTTTACATGGAAGCAAAACAACATTAAAGTTTCTTTAAGCTCTCTCCTCACTGGCCTTCATAACCAAGACAACCATTGCCTTAGTTTATACATGGACTGAAGACATCACTCAGGTTATTCGGAGCTCCACACTTTACAAAACACTGAAAATCCACAGATTGTGACTCCACACCTGTTTTTCACATACTTTCATCATCTTTCTTCTTTCTCCTCCCTGCCCCCCCCTTCTTTTTTTGTCAACTGTCTGGACTTGCTTCTTTAAGTCAACTCCTACTCAAGCAGATCAGGATGGAAGAATACAAAGGGAACAATTTACCTAGTGTTGTTACCCATATGTTCCTGGCCATGCACTGTTTGTCTTTAACCTATGTTTTTAAATTAGTTAGATTTCTTTAGTAATAACCTTTAAAATAGTTTAAGTGATCCTTTACGGATCTCTTCTACCATTCACCTTCACCCTATACGATGCTGATGTACTAGTTGGAGGGCTGTTATTTCTGAAAAACAGGTATCAGTGTTACACATTTCTACTTATCGCTTCTAGCAGTACAACAGTCATATAACTACCGTTGTAATACTCCAGTAATAAATGATACTGGAAAGATTCAGTGAAAGAGTACATATAAATTCACCTTTAAAGTATTTTCCCTATTTCACCTGCCTGCTACGGCAATCTGAATAGTAGCATTCCTAAATATTCCTAACTCTACGTGTATACAGTGCAAAAGGGAGAAGTCATTATAAAGCACATTCAGGAAACAAATATCTGACAAAGACCAAAGTACTGAGTGCAGTATTCCATTAATCCCAATTAAAAGGTCCTGGGACCTGCAACATCTTGTCATTTTCTCTAGAAAATAACATTTAAAGGAATGACATAGTTTAATACCCTAGGTATGACACTCACATTCATTCCTTCCCATAAACACTAGCTGAGGATTACACTCATTAAAATTTAACAGGGCACCTTAAAATCTTCAAATGTTCAATGTTTAAAAAGAACCTTAACAGCTAGATTAAAAAAAAAATAATGATGTTACACTTTAGTTGCAATTAAGTGAAACCCAGTCAACCAAACAATAAGTAGGAAAGTACTTTGTCTGTAAAAATAGAATAATTTACATCTATAAAATAAATAATGGTTTTTATTTATATATTAATTCTATATATTATTTACATGTAATATCTATAGTATGTATTATATTACTTGCATCATGCTGATTTTTCAGTGTGCTATTCTTTTGATAACTGTATATAGTGTTTTGCTCTAGTCACTAGCCAAATTTGTACAAATATGTATCCAAAGTTCTAATTTAAGTAGAAACTACTGTGTCAATGAAGGATCCTTGATGTATCTTTTAAAACTTCCTATCCATTTACATTAATTGATGTAATTTTCCCAGTGTTGCAAGATGTAGCCAACACAGAAGTAAAAGCTGTTTCTATCACCTAAACCTCAGTACTTTCTCTTACTTTCAGCCACTTACTCTTGATGATCTATTTCTCATCAATACAAAAAGCTTTGTAAATTTTTAAGTGTCATTGTACAGACATGTTTTTTAATGCTTCACATAAACAGCAGGGAAAACCGAGCATTTTAGTTTGCATTTCTGTTCATTTCAAAGTTCAAGTCTCATAAAGAATCACAAATAGAGCTCTAGAAGAGGCCACCTTTCAATTTCTTTAGAAACTTTAATCCCAATCACAAAAAAAATAAAAAAGACTAGCCTTCATATAAAACTTTCAAAGTAGTCTACGAATATACTGCTGTCTTCTAACAATGTTCTGGAAAAGATCTCCAATTAATCAGCACACAGACTAACCGTGCACTGGAACTATTATCCCTCACCTGATTTTCTGTCAAGGAACTCACTTTTATTTGGAAGATTCTCAGCTTAGTGCATCAAAAGATTTTCCCGACCAACAAAACATGAATACACCACTTCTTCCCAAAATCTCTTTCTTTTTGGCCAGCTTTTATTCAAAAGCAAAACTCCACTCTAATCCTTTTGCAAAATAATTGCCAGGTAATTTTTTTTTAGACAGCCTGTAAACCTGAAAACTAGCAAGCTATTTTCTGCTAAAGTTGGCACAGCTAGTGGACAGGCAACAACAGACATTAAAAGCTTATCATTCTTTGGCCACAAGTTTTAATACTGCATCTTTGTTCAGTCTCTACCTTTGTTCCCTGAGACAATCACAGTCAGACTTTATGCCAAACTAAAAAAAAAAACTGTATTTCAACTCAGTCTTAGCCCCGGGCCTCAGATCCTGAAATGTGCGTTTGAAAGTATTTAATCCCCAGCCTAATAACTGACTCAAAGCTAACACACAAAAATAACACCCAGTATCAGGGCTCAGCACTGCAGTTTTGGGGTGGTTTTCTTCCTTTTTCACACACTAAAAAAGGCACCATTAAGCAATAAGAATAGATCACAATGTGCTAACTTGTTACGTGTTTATCAGGGCTTGAGATAGAGGGAGGCTTGTTTCAGGTTTTAGGCCCCTTTTCAGCTTCCATTTCTGATTCCCCAAACCTCTGAAGAGATTTTTAATTTTGCCTCTCTTGGGTCAAGGAGACTGCTCTTCTTATTCTGTATCACATGCCATAACTTTATAAAAAGAAGCTCACTACTGGGTTCAGGAACTAACAAAGGATTTTGATGTCGTTTCTACTACTGAAGGTGTATGTAAAATCTGGATTTGTTCCATGTAATCAAAAACTATTTGCTAATAGAAGTTAATTACGATGTTTTACAACGCTGCCGAGTCAGTAAAATGCTGTCCAAAGAAAATAAAAGCTTTTATTCAAGTAGAGTTCTTTTTTTGTTGTTTTTGTTGTTATTATTATTATATTTGTTTATAAAGGGTTCCTTCCAGTTTTGGATTAAGCCTGGACCAAAACACTGAGGGCAGTGTTACTCAGAAATTCTAACCTGATACAACCATACTTAATAAAAAGATTGCTGGAATTCAGTCAACTTCTAATATTTGAACTGAAAGAAAACAGGCATAAAAATTAAACTCCCTGAAAAACCTCTGTCACAAAATAATCAGCAATATCTAGTCTATAAATAAACAAAATAGTTAACACGAAAACATAAAGTCTTTCAATTCCCATCTGCTACTTGTTTCTCAGTCTGGTTAACGAGATAAAAACAGTTCTCCAGCCACCCTCCATCATATGTACCTACTTAACCATAACGTTCATGAGCAAGTAACTAACCCACCTCTGCAGAAAGTCTGACATGCCAAGAGTGCCAGTTATTCTTAGCGCGAGACATGACCACTGTTTCACGTAATTAGAGATGTTATAAAACGCATCCCGCCCGCTCGTCCCCTCCCCCTCCCCCACTACCACCATTGCAGGAGTGACTTGTTACACATCGCGATGAGCAAGTCGCATTCCCTGCCCGGGGAGAGCGCGGAGACCAGGCCATGGAAAGGGCACGAGATGCCGGCAGGGATCCTCCCCTGGCCGGGCCGGCAGCCGAGCCTGCCCGCTGGCTGCCCTGCGCACGGCGCGGCCCGGGAACTGCCCCGCCTGGCCCGGCACCGGCGGCACACGGGGGGGCCGGGGGGAGCCCCGATGGCGGAGGGCAGCAGGAGCTCCCTCCCCTCCTCCAGGACCGCCGGCTGGGGAGAAAGGTGCCCCGGCCGCGCCGGGTGAGGGGGTCACCCAGTCCCGGGCACCCGGCGAGCGGCACCCGGGAACGGAGGGGAATGGCGGGGAGGGGGCTCGGAGGACCAGCGTCGCCGCCGGTGAGGGCTGAGGGGGGATCGCCGCCATCCCCCTCGGCGCCGAGACGCCTCTCCCCTTGGCGGCGTGCAGGGGGACAAGGGCGGCGGGGTGAGGGGGCACCCGGGCCCTGGGCTGGGGCTGTGTCGGCGATACGGCGGCTCCGCTGAGGCGCCGGAGCCCTCCGCGCCCGCCCGCCCGCGGGGCCTCGCTCCGGGCGGCGGGGGGCCTGGGGAGCGGGATACCCCGGCCTCCCGGGCCCGGGGGCGGAGGGCTGGGCGCCGCTCACTCACCTCGGGAGGCAGCAGGAGCCGCCGGGTCTGCATGGCGAGGGGGATCCCCCGGGGCCGCGCTCCGCCGCCGCCGTCCGCTCCCGGGCGGGCCCCGCAGACCCCGCGAGCGCTGGAGAGGCCGGCGCCCGCCCTCGCCGCCTGCCAGCCGGGCTCGCTCGCTGGCTCCGCGGCCAAGGCCGCCGCAGCTACCGGCTGCCAGCGCCCCCTGGCCGCCCCCAGCGGCAGCGCACGGCACTGCGGCACCGCCGGGGAGGCAGTGCGGAGCCTGCCGCACTCCCGCCCCGCGGCGCGGGGGGCCGGGCGGGCCGCGCCGCCACCTCCGGCCCGGCCGCCTACCGCCGGGCGTCACGGGCGGGGAGCGGGAGGAGTCACCGGGCGCAGGGGGCCGCACCGCGCCGCGGAGGGAGCCCGGCTCGCTCACCCCCCGCGGGGTCCCGCCGAGCCCGCCAGCCCCGCAGCCGGGGCCTCCCGCCCGCGCACGCACACACACCCCCGGGCGCGGAGGGCGGCACCGGCGGGGCGCGGCAGACCAGCCGCAGGCAGAGGGGCTGCGTGAGGCGCGGCCCGCGGGCTCCCCGCGCCCCGCACGGCTGCGCCCTCGGCCGGGAGGCGCTCCCCGCCGCCCGCTGCGGCTGCACCTACGCGCTGTAGGCAGAAGGATTCGCGGCGGGGAGCTGTTCCTGGTTTATTTCGCCATTTCGTACCGAGTGCCTTCAGAATGGGAGAGGGGCACGGGGAACGCCCGTGGGACACCCACAGCCGCCCGGCCGCGGCTGCCCTGAGGGGTGCGAGGGTGCGCAGGCACGGAGCCACCTGCTCAAAGACACGCTAGCTCTTCAGCAAAGCAGGATTCCTGGGCGGGCGGGGGGGGGGGGGGGGCGACATGGCAAAAAAACGGGGGGGGGGGGGGGATGATAAAAAAAATCCAAACCACGCTTGTTCCTCACAGAAACAGCCTCAGAACTGCGATGGAAAAGTAACACGTTACGCCGAACCGTAACCACGCGCCCGCCGCCTCACCGGTTCGCTGTCTGAGGGGCGGCCGCGGCACCCATGCCGGGAGCGGGACGGCAATCCCGGCTGGCTGCCGGCACCCGGGCACGCCGCGAACGTCGCTGTCCCGCCAGTGACTTGCTCTTCGGTGGGGAGGGGGCGGCCAGCGCCGGGTACGGCGCAGCCCCTTGCCGCCGCCTCACGCCTCGCCCCGCCGGCGGCCTCACCCTTCCCGCGCTCCGCCTCGCCTCAGGAGCCCGCGCCTCGGGAGCGCGCGAGCGCCTCAGCACGACCCACCTTGGCTGCCCCCGGGGACACGCTCGCCCCCGCCGGGGGAAGGGGCAAGGGCCGCCGGCTCCAGCCGGTGCTCCGGCCTCGCCCCGCCGCCGCGGAGCGCCATGCCGCCCCGGTGAGGGGGAAAGGCTGGTGAGGCGCCGCGCTCGCAGCGGCGCTGCTGTTCCCGCCCCTCGGGCCTTTGCACCCGCAGCTGTGGCCCTGCAGCGGGTCAGGCTTCCCCGCTAGTGTGGCGGCGAACACGGCGTGCCGAGCCCCGGCGGTGAGTCCAGGCCTTCTCCCGCCCAGCGTCAGCCCTTCCCAGGTGAAATGAAAGGGAAGCACTTCATGCTTATTCATCGATTCTGGTAGAACTGTGTGCTTGTCAAGTGGAAAATACAAGATACTCCCAATCAGATGAGTCATCAATCCATGGGCAAAGAGCTGAGGAGATAAAAAATGCTAATCCATCATAGCCGGTAGTAGCATGGTAATGGATATGGAATTTATTTTCTCCCATGAAGCGTTCCCAGTTAAGCCTGACTTTCTGTTTCTTTAGCAATTAGTGGTGTCGTGCTGGTCGAGCACAGAGGGGGAGTTCAGGTTGGTCCAAGACACAACTACTGTCCTCAAAACAATTCTTGTGAAACACCTCAGACTGCTAAACACACAACGTGCCTGACAAACAAAAAAGGAAATAAATTAAAGGGTGAGCAAGGTAACACTTCATACCCTATGGCCAAATGCCTTGCAGAGGCATATCGCTACCATAATTTTGTTCTACTTTAATCCCTCTGCACACAGCCATTCATTGGAATGTTTTCTTACCAAACACTGGAGAGTTTTTGCCTGAAGGATATCATAATTGGCTGTTCTGCAAGAAGGGCATCTCATGAAAGCATGCAAAAACCGAGTTAGCAGCAATGGGAAACATCCCTATGAGTTCGAGTGATGGGACATGGTCTCATGCCCCATCCCTTCTCAGTACCTGCATGTATCTGGGGTGCCGCATGACTTGTTCCCTAAGTATCTAAGAATATCCCTAAGAAGATGTATCTAGAGAAGCAGGAACTCAGCAAAACTCAGGTTGCTGCGCCAGGCAGTTGTGGTGCCAGACACCTGTGCTTAAGGCAGGGAGATTGCCCACCCCCTGTTCTCAGTGTGCTCCCTCTGCTAGTGTCCAAACAGGAAATGTACGGATGGTCAGAAACTATATAGAAACCAATCAATAATTTTGATTCCAAGCCCCAGCAAGGCTGTAAGACACAGACTATGGCTTTCCACTTGCCATATTCAGTGCAAGCGTCAGGAGTTACAAATTCTCCAAAAAATATCATCAGCTCTTCCATGTACATCAGCCTCACGTCAGTGAGCCTCTACAGGATCATGGTAAGAAATTGTGCCTCATAGTACACCACATGATAGCACGGGCATTTGGTATTGAGATTGCCACCTCTTTTCCCAAGTTTTTCACCATCTTTCCCCAGGTCTTTATGAGAAGCTACCAAGGAAGAGGCATGAAGGAGAGCACGTAGGAGTTACAGGCAATTGATACAGGGTTCAAAATGATGCAAGAGTAATCTATGAACAACAGAGTTAAGGACAAATAAGAGGATTTTTTAGCTACTTCAGGAAACCTGCAGAAACTTGGGGAAGAGGAAGCTTAGTAATGGCTTCAGTCTGTTTCTAGGTGGAAATAGCAGAACAGTTAACAATAATGTAGGAAAGGCAGAAAAGCTTGGTAACTATTTCTGGTCTTTATTTGGGGAAGAGCCAGATGAAATACAAAAATCATATGATGATGATGATGATGATGAAATACATTGCATTACAACAGGCACTGAGGAGGATGTTAAACAGAAGCTAGTAAAGTTTGGCATCAGCAGGTCTAGGTAACTTGCATCCAAAAGTTTTAAAAGCATTGGTACAGAGTATCTTTAGACCATTAATGTTGATTTTCAATAAATCTTGGAACACTGTTAAAGTTCCAGTGGACTGGATGAAATGTTGTACCAATATTTTGAAAGGGTAAACAAGGTGACCAGGGTAATTACGACCTGCCAGCCTCACAAGAATTCTGGGTAATATAATGGGACATTATCTACTTTACTTGATTAAAAAAGAATTAAAGGATAGAAACACAATAAATGCAAATCAATGTGGAAAATAAATCTTGCCAAAATAATTTGATTTTTTAATAGCAGTACAAGTTTAGTTGATCAAGGTAAGTAGGTCTGCAAAATATTTGTTTTGGTAACTTGCAGCATTTTAATTAAGAAGCCAGAATGATACAGACTCATCACAGCACATATTAAACTGTTCAAACTCTAGCTAACTGACAGTTACAAAACGGGGAAATGAGAAGTCATCATCAAGGAATGTGTTTCTGGGTCCTGTAGCAATTAGTTCTACATGATATTGTATTGATATTAATGGCTCTAAGGGAAGCATAAAATCATCACAAAGTCTGCAAGTGATGTAAGCAATAGGGAGCCATAAATAACAAGTCATGATGTAAAGTATCCCAGACAGCTCAGTAAAAAGTAATATGCATTTCTGTACAGCCAAATGTAAAAACATGCACCGAAGAATTAAGACAGGGATTATAGGATGAGAGAATTTGTGCTCTAAGAAGTTAATGCTCAAAAACCTCGAGAGTCATCACATATAATGAGAAGAAAATGAGCAGGTGGTGTGGTGCTGTGGCCAACAAGCTGATGAAGTCCTTGGTTTTATAAAGAGGAGTATATAGAAAGATTTCCTTATTTATTTTTCTGGTACTAGTCCAACTGCTCCTGGTATCCAAATTCCCTAATTCCTAACAGAAGCTGAAAAAGACGATGGTTCAGAGAAGACCCATAAGAATGATTTAAACTGAAAGTGAAAATGTTCAACCTATTTCAGTGTCAAAAAAGAAGGTGCAGGAGTGACTCTATCACAGGTTTTAAGTACTTCTAAAATTCAGTGACTGTATGCTGAAGGCAGATGCATTCAGCTTCCTGATGAAGTCTTCTACCAGTGATGGTAATTAATCACTGAGACACTTTTGGGAGGAACAAGTTAGATTTCCCAGCACTGGAAGTGCCAAAAATGAGGTGCTTCTAAAACCTCTATTTTAACACAAGCAGGAGTTCAGTGCTGTAAGTCTGTTACCCATGAAATACAACTATGTGACCACAGCTGTGGATTCTGGTTACTAGTCTATGCAGAAGTTGATTTCCTTGGGCAGTAAGAAGTAACAACTTGTCATCCATTTCAACATCATCTGACACAGATCATGTGTTCTTGAGCACATGACGGGAGCAGCCGTGTGGAATGTTTGTGTTGGTTGAAGGGATGGGTGGACTCCTTCACAGAAGGCAAATCTTTTGAAGCATATTGCATACAAAGATAACTTTCCTCACTCAAGAGTTTGAGACATGCATTGCTGGAAGCTGGGAGGTTACTTCTGGCAAGTGTAACTATGTGATTATCCTGCTACTAAACTCTTCCTCTGGCCTCTCCTTCTGGCCACTGTCACAGTTGGGATACTGACCTTTCTCATGCCAAGCAGTCCCTCAGGTCCACCTCAAAGCTGACTCACCCCTGATCTCTGAACAGTGGAGTGGGAGTTTTAGCAGGAGCAGAGAACAGGTCTTGATAATAAATGGGCATAGGCGCAGGAGGGCAAGAACCAGGGGAAAGAAGAACAGGAACACTTAACATGAGATCAAAGGCTGGTAGGGGATTGTACGTGAGGCTCTGGACTCCCCAGAATCTGGCCTTGATAGAAACATTCAGGAGCCTCCCGGTCTGATCTGGTATCATTAAACAATTAAGAAACCTTGCAGCAAAATGTTAATTACTTTCCCAGTGTAGTTCCTCATACAAACACTCAGTCTTCTACTGATATGCAAGATCTCGAGTGGAAAAGACCTGTGCTGTGAACCTAAGCATCCAAACCTCTTGGGTGACTGAACTGAAGCTTTCATTCACAGTTCCATGGAATAAAATGTTGGGGCTTTTCCATATAGTTGCTAGTATAGTGCTTGCATACCACACTGACAGAAACAATACTCTAAATATTCATTACTACCACCACTGCTAGTGGAATGCTTAGTGACCATTTAACCAGTTTCTGTTGTAAAAAACCAACCGGCTGATTATGCCCTTAGAAGGACACCAAGAGACCAGCAATGAGGATTAAGACATCGTGATTTTGCCCTCTAGTGGCTGAGCGACTAGTCCAGTTCCTGGGGTGTCGTGTCTTAATACATCTTTATCACCTCATCAGCCTCGAATCTTTGATTTTTCTAAATTTTGTGCAGGCCTCATCCATTATACTCAAGTGCTACCTCCACCAGAACAATCTGAATCAATAAAAACGCTTGGCTAAACATCCTCAGAATCCTATGTTAAGGTTAACTCAGTATTAGTGAGTCATACAATAAAGCCACTAATACATGGGCACTTAATTAATCTATGATGCATTTTCCACCAGATATGACTTAATCTCTAGAAAAGAAAAAGACCTGCTAGATCACCTGTTGCATGGGACAATTCAGAGTAATTCCGTGCTGAATACCTGTTCTTATTTTGTCCAGTTTAAATTTTAAACATGCTATGTACTATTAGGACTAAAAAAAAAGATGGTATTTTAATCCTTTCCAACAGTAAATTCACACAGACTATGCATTTAAAAGGGGGCATAACTTCTTTACTGTCTATGCTGGCTAAATCTTGAAACATCCATCAATTTCTCCCCATATTCCAGACACTGGCCTAGAGGGTCTAAAAGATCTGTGTCTGTATCTGTTCTAAATTTCTGTGTGAGCTTGAACAAGGGCTTTGGACTTTAATTACATCTTGATTTTTTCTTTTTCTCTCCCTCTGGCACCCATTTTAGCTTATTAGCTCAAGATTCATAAGGAAACAACACTTACGCAATTAAATTGTTTGTCTTTCTCTTCCCCTCCCTCCTTCCCACATCTTTAGGATCTCTTGGCCAATTTCTGCCACAGCTGAAAAAGTGTAAGTCTCAAAGGAAATTAAGTTCTTACAAGTTTTGTGGCAACCCATGGCCAGACACAGAGGAGGCAAGCCAAAGCAAATCCAGCTCAGCTGGTACATATTCAGTGTGGCAGCAGCCAGTTTGCTAATCAGCACTTAGGCAGTCGGTATACCTGCATCACCGTGTTACTCCCAGCAGACGCTGTTTTGGCCCTCGAGCATTGCAGAGGAATCTGAGGTCATTGTGGTAGGAGGGTCAACACGGTTGTGGCGAGGCTAGGGTTATGGCAAGGAAGAGATCAGAGGGTGAAGACACAAAGCCATGTGCAAACAAGGGCTATTTTTCCAATACTTGTGGGACAACTTTTCAAGGGTTGTTATTGGGACTTGGTATTTGAGACTGAGATGTAATACTTGGATAATTTGAAAGCCTCTGCTAAGCAGGGAGTCAAATTACAGGATTTAGTAGTCCCTGTTAACAAGAGAACAATAAACATTTGGATGGTTTCGTTCTCATTATTTTGCTATTCATCTGTATTTGGAAGCCCTGGAAATGCTTAAGTACCTTTCTGACTATGTTCCTGGCCTGGCCAGAAGCTTGAAATGCCTTTAGTGAATAGCCACAGGGTGTGAGTATTTGTGAAGGTGTTCCAGATGAGCATGTCTGTGCTCAGTAACAAAAAACCTCCCAGGATCTGGAACCGGGAGAAACAGGTTCTTGTTCAACTCTTTAGCTGACTTGCTGAGTGACATTTTAACCCATCTGATCCTCTCTTCTTGTAGGTACAGTAGAAGTAGTTATATTTACAGCATGAGTAAGTTGCATGAGACCTTATGAAGGTCTGTCAAACCACTTTGAAAGTCTCCTATGAAAAATGTTATTAGGATGATTACATGAAAAACTATCATTTGGAAGATATGAAATCATCACCTAAATATGTGCTTTCTGGTTCACTGAAACAAAAGACCTTTGAGATTCAAAAATGAATAGGAATGAAAAATCAGCTCCATCTACAGAACTTCATCTTCCCAAAATGCTGAGAAATAATGCATTTTCCATCTGAAGATCTAAAAGTACTTTACAAATAGTTGAAACCTGTTAGCCCCCCGTGAGGATTAAGTAACTTGCTCTGTATCGCTCAAAAAAGGCATTTAAGAGTTTGAATTAGAATCATAGGACCCCCAGTTTTACATCCTACCCCATGTATATTGGGCTATCACTTGGCTGTGATATTATTTAATCTGCTCAATCATATAAACCTTTCCATCTTTCAAAGATGATAGTACTCCAGGAATAATGTTGGAGCTGTGCCAGAGGATGCTGGAAGGTAGGAGAACCGAGACTCTCCTTGTTTGGATAGAAGTCATAATTCATGCCAGTCTGGCCTAAAAAATCTGCCTTAAGGAGGGAAGGACCAGCATATCTCTCAGCTTCTAGGAAGTTTCTGAGCTGTTGAGAGCCCTTTCTAAAAAGCCGTATGTGCTTTTCCATGCATGCCACCAACACTTCATGACCAACAGGAAACACAATGGTGAAGAACAGGTGATTTTTAAACTGAGAATCTCCAAAACTAGACCAGATATGGGCCTACAAGAGAGCTCACCAGCTCATAAAGTAAGTCTACATAAATAATCTTGTGGCATTTGTGTGGGCTTCAGTGAACGTACTCAGTGCATGATGCACTCGCTCACAGAGGCAAGACTTACTCAATGTGCTGGCTGAGAACAAACCACATCAGACACTTCAGAAAGGAATTCCATCAGCTAACAGTAAGACAGAGGATGTTTTGTGGAGGATTTTTGAATGACAGTTTTTATGAACAGAACCCACTCCCTCGGGCATTGACACTTCAGATGCAAGGAAAATTCTAAGAACAAAACAATTTTAGAGAAATCAAAACGCTACAACTCAATTTTAATTATATAAAGTAAAAAATAATTTCAAACTGAAAAATTATTTCAACATAGGTATTATTAAATAACCCACTATTAAGAATGTCGATGTGATATCTTTTGATGTGAGAATCTTTTCTTTTGTTTCTTCCAACATAACTATATTCTATGACCAAAAAAGGTGTCAGATTTTTTTTACAGATTCAGTATACAAACTAAATAAATCAGTTCATTGTGGTACTTGCCTAATATAAATGGACACATTTTATACAGAAAAATATCTAATCCTTTTAAAATACTGTTTTAATCTGTGATGTCTTGTAACAGTGAGTTCCACACACTAGTTGTGGTACTTTAAAAGTATTTTCTTCCATCAAATATAAATGCTCTGCTGCACAATATAACTAAATACCCTTTTTTTCCTCATATAGGAACAATCAGGTTTACTTTCTCTATATAATCTTCTATTCTGTTTATTTCCACCGTGTTCCTTCTGATTCACCTGTGTTCTGCAAAAATGATGACACTTTCAATTTATCTTTAAATCATGAGTTTCTCTGCATCTTTATATGGTGCCATTTTCAGCTTTTAGATCCTCAGTTATATCCTTACTGAGAGGCTGAGGGCTGTGGCCACCCTGCTTGAGCAGAGGGTTAGAGACCTCCAGAGGTCCCTTCCCACCTCTACCATTCTGTGATTATGTGAAAGGCATCTAAATATAAATCAAAGACCACGGTGGGAACACAAACAAAGTAAACAGATTAAGGTCAGAAACTACTGCTTCTGACTTCTTGTATAGCAGACGTGTAAGAGCAGCAGCAAACAGCAATGCACCCCATCTCCGCGTGCCTTACAGACTTTAGTGTGGAGCACTGGGGCCCTGGAGAGGGAGCGCTACAGTAATTTTTTTCCTCAGTACCTTCCTTCATCACCAGTTCCTCCAGATTTGCAGGTCTGTGAACCTGAGGGAGAAGAGAGGAAGCTGCTGGTCTCAGAAGGAGAGGGGAGGACACAGAGGGAAGAAGCCCAGTGAGTCCTGGGGCACAGGAAGGTAGAAAATAAGGGACAGCAGGAGCAGTGAGGGCACACATCTTGCATGAAGCTCATAGCTTCTGCTTGAAGTAGGAAATACTTTTCTTGTCTTCCAAAGAAGCCTTCAGTCCAATTGTAGAGCTGTGAACATGTCTATGAGCATGTATTACATGTTTCCAGTACGGTTGGTTTTGTTGTTTGAGGGGCTTTTTTTTAAGGATGTAAGTAAACAGAAGTATAAACCTTAACCTAGAATATCTTTTCCTCTTTCAATGTTTATTTGAAGCGTTTGATCTAATATGTATATATGTATTTATCCTTTAGGTCTTTCTGGATACAAAGGAAGAACTGGGTTTTCTTTAGAAAGGGAAAGAACTGAAACTTACTTGAAAGGAAGTGGTAGATATAAGTTGGCTCATTGTTACCTTAAGCATTTCCCTTCTTTGTTGTGCTGGAGATAAATGAATAGCTGCTATGCATGGACATACATGACACTGAAGCTCTGTTTCCTGACTTTTTACAATTAAATCATTCAATGCATGATAGAGTCCAACTCCAGCAAAAGGCATTTTATTCTTGATGGAATCTGGCAGGCACCACTTCAGCAACACAGTCTTGGGTTATCTGCTGTTGGCATGCTGATCTTTCCCACCCTACTTCTCCTTAATTGACAGTGGGTGTGGCAGGCATCAAAACCACCATCCTTTGTGCATACAATTTTTCTAAGCTAAGTCTTCTACGGAAGAAAGGCTCACACATCTGTGCGGTGGATACAGATACATCTTCCCTTCCCCTTAAACAATTCAGGTTGCTCAAGTTCAACCACACTTAAAAGAGACAGCTGGTGACCGCTGTAGGAGAAAGTCGCAAATGACTGCCACTATTGAAGGCACAGCAGAAGGAAGGCAGCCAGTGTGGTAGCTGTTAGCAGCAGGTGGCTTGTCAGTCATCCACATGTAAGTCTACACTTTGTATGGTTATTCCTTTCCTAACAGAACTACCACGGGGAATACAGTGCCCATACCTCAGGGAAAAGGTGTGATGGAAGGCAGGTAGAGAAGGAGACTGTTAAAAACCATGGGCTCCCCCTGCTTTCATTAGTTCTTGTTCACACACACAAAGATTTGTTTAAGTACACCCTAAAGTATTCAAGGCATTAATGAAAATCCAAAGCATCTTGTTCATTTCAATTGCTTCTCCACCCACATTCTTCATTGAATTAAAGGATATCCTACACGCGCTTTTGTTTCACTTATTCCCCAAAGATCGTTTCATCACACACCAAGCAAGGATCTTCAGCATATTCATAGTAACGTCTCAGTCATGGCATTCAGCATTATGATGTTCCTGGCACAAGGGATGTTATTAAAGGATTGAAGAGATGAATAGATGGCAGATTTCCCCAGGGCAGCACATCAGAAAACGGACATCAAAAGAACCTGGCTCAAAATGCAGCGGGTATTACCAGCTTCTGGCAAATTTCACTTATTTCTGAACAGTAACACTGTCAGGCTGCATTAGGGACACATCCATCCTAGAATACCTCCCTAAAACTATGTTTGCTTATCCAGTAAAAGCACTCTCATTTCAACACCCACCCCCTCTAGCTAAAGACAGCATAATCTTCATTAATCAAAAATATTTTGGGCCAACTCCAGATACAATCTTACTCAAGTCATTAGCAATATCCCAGAGCAAACATGGCACAGGCTCTGTAGCCACCAAAGTTATCTTTGTTTTCTTCAGTCATTTTTCACAAACCCAACTGGACTGCCCCAGAAACCCTGCAGATTTCCAAACACGTGAATATCTCTTCCAAGACATGCAAGTTGTCACATATTACATGTCATCTTCACAGACCCCAACAGGATGACAGGCCACAGTCTGTGACAGGAAATTTTTTAAATTTCTATTTCCTCTTTCACCAAGAACTGGTTGGGATTTATTTTCTTAAAGCTATTTTGAACCATGAGCAACAATTCCTGAGTAGATATTGAGGAAGGAGAAGCACATGTACTGACATGATGTCACCACCTGAATTACTATCCTGGGATATAAAAATAGTTTAAGAAGCAGCATGGCCAAAATTACCGTATCATTTAATTACAACCTACTTTCATGACAGGCCGTCAGTTAATTAAGAGTGTCAAAATGGTGAAATGCCTCCAGCTTCCACATGCTTTGCAAATGACATGGAAGTCATCTTTTTAAATAGCAACAGCTTAACTGAAAGTGTAAAACCCATAGTGAAACACTTTGAAAAATGAGGCAGTCAGCTGAAATGACATGAAATTCCCCACACCCTACATTCACTGGGGAAGTTGTAACCATTTAATTTGCTCTCTGAAGATCATATTCACCTGACAATTCGTGTTCAAACTATTTTTCTGAAAAGTATATAATTTTGAAAGCGTTACAAAACAGGAGCCCTAAGTGACTGTGGTCTGTCAGCTATGCCCAAGGCACTGTCCCTGTCCCTCCCAGACTGCTACGATACACGCATCTGTAAAGCGGGAAAAAGCTTAAAGGAAGGTGCGGTTTGGGGTTTTTTTCTTCAGAAAAAAGAAGTCACCTTCACCAGTTCTCAAGTAACACATACAACACTAGAGAAAACTCTGTGTAGAGGGAATGGTGTTTGAATAAACCTGAAAAATGATGGAATTGTTTTACCCATTTATTATACCTGGCACCAAATCCCTTATTCTCTTTATAGGACCATCTTTTTAAATAAGTAATTTTGTATACATGACGTAAGATAACAGTCATATGTATTGTAGCAAAGCAAAAGACCACCACAGCGGAAAGCAGACTGGATAGAAAACTCATGCCTGAGCCAACCACCGAAGGACAGTGCCCAAATGCAGAATTAAGCTGAACATCCTGAAACCAAAATGAAAGCAGTACAGTCCCCTTCCCTCATTTTCTCTTTGCTAATGAGGTGATCCTTTCATTGGACAGCCAGAAAGGAAAAATAAAGTTTTGTTTGGCTTTCGGGTTTTCCCTGTTCTTCTCCCGCCCCCCGCCCAAGGAAAATGAGTGCTTCACACTGGAAAAAGAAAAAACCTGATGAGCAAACATCTCCCCCTATAGTTTGCAGTTTGCAAAAAGCTGAGCACCTTAATAATGAAGAAAATCCTGTCTCTTGGCTGAGTAAACGAACCAAGCTAAAAATAAGCCAGAACTTTATGTGGTACGGCAACATGGAAATATATACCTCAAAGAGAGTGCTTGAATAAAAAAAGGGATAAGGCTACAAGAAAGTAATCTGAGAATTCAGCAGAACTGTGAATCTCATGGCTTCCTGACTGTGGCAGTGTCCGGGTGATTAACAAATTAGGGGTTGGAGAAGACGACAGACTGAACATCACCATAATTTAAGTGTGGGAGTTCATTAGGCCTGTAATTCATGCAATAGGCAAAATTGCAAACTTCAAATACTAGAATGAAGTGAATGCACTTTCTAAACTGAGTTCAAAGTGTTCTTTATTACTAAAGATTTTGATAAAGAAAATATTTGAGCTTTGTAAAAATGCCAGCTATGAAAGTGAAAGCTGACCAGTAAACATAAACAAGAATAGTTCACTTTGCCAGGATGATAAATACCTCCATGCAATTTTCATAAAATGGTGATCGTTCAACAATTTTATGTCTATTTCAAAGGGAGTATGTGTTGGATGGATCCTGTTATCCAAGTCCTCTTGTGCTAGGCCACTACCACTATTTCCATAAGGAAGAAGCCCTGAGCCCTGTAAAGGGACTTTACTGCCATTTACAATTACTGAAACCCAGTTGTCATTAGTTTGACCATCCTTATGGTGATTATCATTTAAGGAAAAGGGTTATATTTTATTCTGTGTTTTTACAGAAAACAGTCTAACAAGAATTTATTATACAACAAGGCCCATTAAACAGTATGATTATGCAATATTAGTTGCACACTGTGTTCTCCCCCCGAGTGCTTACCTTCAGTGTTTAACAGACAATTCTTGAGATCTAAGCATTAGCCCAACAGTTGCTGGAATGGCACTGGATACACCCATTTACACTAATGGTGAAAAATATCCCCTCTGTTGCAGCTGCACTGGCTCAGCAAATGCTTTGGATATCAGCCTGTGCTGATATTCATGAAAACATGCCTAAAATTCCCATTTGCCAGGCGTGGCATTGAACTTGGACTGGATGAGTCTGGAATCCCACAGGCATTGGCATATCGACACTAAGTCACAAAAAAAGTTGAGTGAAAGGAGCAATATCATCACTAGTGTTTTGTAAAGATCTCCTTGCTGAATACAAGTCACTAATTAGTCCAGGCACGTTGTGCCCTCTTCCCCATCAGTTCGTTTCTCTTTCACTAGTACATGGGGGGTGGGAAGTGAGATACATGCTCATCGTGATCACATAATTTGTTAAGTCAGCAGTGATGGCAAACAAGGAATCATTCAGTCTTACTGTCACAGCCAAATTCCACCACCAGACGCCCATGGAGGTGTACACACGTAGATAACAGGTCATGAGTACACACACTTTCTGCCCGTCCTGTGAACTTGATGGCTCTGCTTGAACCTTCCCGTCCTCCTAGCAGTGTTTTGACTTCACAACAGGGTAGCAACTCCCTGCTCAAGCCAAAGGGCATTGCTTCACTGGCTGTAATTAAGCCTATAAAACCCCCCAGCTTATTTATGTCTTGCTAAATCACATGATTGAGATTTTGTGGAGTACTGCGAGTCAGAGCACTTGGGGAAACCCGGTCTGGCTATTTCCTCAACACCTCAGTGAGGGATGTCTGTAAGTTGCTCAGGTTTGTAACTCAGAAGTCAGTGAGCTGAATGTTTTAAGTTTGCTAAAAAAGGTTGGTACATACCCCATTTCCAACTGCCAAAACCCTTGCAAAACTTTTTTTACTATGATACAGGATTAAGCACAATGTTAGCCAATACAACAGGGCACAGTAAATAATAGTACGTTACAGTAGGAAACTGCTTTTGGGGGTTGGGGGGGGGGGGGGGGGGAAAGAAGCTTTTCAGCATCTTTGCCATCTGCCCTTTATCTTGCTTTTACCAAATCAGAGATTTATTTGGAGTATAAAACTTGCAAACATTTTTGCTTTAACAGGATTACTTAACTGTGGTAGGAACAACTGTTAAAGCTTGTTTTTATTGTGCAAGTAGACAACGCATGTAATACCTCCCACAGCAATTTTTTATGGGACTGATCATGAGGGTAAGACTAATTGAAGACAAGTATTTAATCACCTCTCTCTCATCTTGGCTTGTCTAAGAGTTCACACAGAATGGAAAAAATTGAACCAAGGTACATCTCATACAAATTCTAAACAGATTAATGTCTCAGCAGAGAAACTAATAAAAAGAATTTCTCACCATGTTTATTCAGTGCAAGTGAGGTCTCGTTCCAAAGAGTTACCAGTTCATTTGTTCTTTCCTGACAAATACTGGCCATCCCAAACCATAGTGAACCTGAGGGCCCAGGCAGTTTGGAAGCGTTAGCATACTGTGATGTCAGGCAGACAAATTCAACAGCTATAAAGGAAGAGGACAAAACTAGCAGTCACAAAGGAAAATGCACTTAGCGTACATTCCAGGTGACAGTACTGTGAGCTGTGGAAGAAACGCAGGTTTAAGACATCTAAACCTTTTATTACAGCTTACTGCAAACTCACGGAGTGCTTGTGCAGATTAAAACCATAAGAAGCATGTGCATTTTTCATGCAGGTTTCCATCAGTTAAGATGCTAATGATGTATGTCTTCTTGTTCTCAAAGAACAAGCAATCTTGTTTAAAGAAGCCACCAAGTTCTCAGTGACCCCGACTGCACTATAAAAATCCTCTATAATTCAAGAAAATCATCAGAACACACAAAACAATAGCTAGATTATCCCTTCAAATTTGACTACAGTCTTTGAGAGAAAAAGAGCGAATGGAATATTTTTACGGAAAACCCATTTCAAGGTTCTCAGGAGAACTGAGGTGGAAAAATCACCGTGTAATGGGATAAACTACTACGCTTTCAGGGCTGGAAGTGGCCAGCGTGATTTCTCAGTGTGCACTCCAATAAAAGAAACTGCAACTCAAAGGGCAGAAGAGATAGAGGTAATAATATCTTTGTACTCAAAAGTTAATAGTTTACAACATAAATCATGCAGCTGAGAGATAGGCGATAGAGAAAAAGACTAGAAAACATTAACACATTCCCTGTTTTTCAGAAAACTGACATCACTTTTGTGTCAAAATAGGAAGCTCAGCAAAACATCCAGCAGGAGATTATGAGAAAACCTGGTGCCTTTCAGTCTGTCCTGGTTTCAGCTGGGACAGAGTTAGTGGTCTTCTTAGTGGTTAGTACAGTGCTGTCTTTTGGCTATGATGTGAGAACAATGTTGATAGGACACTGATGTTTTTAATTGTTGCTGGGCCATGTTCATACTAAATCAAGGACTCTTCAGTTTCTTGGGCCCAGCCAGCGAGAGGGCTGGAGGGGCACAGGAAACTGGGAGGGGACAGAGCCAGGACAGCTGACCCAAGCTAGCCAAAGAGGTATTCCATACCATGGAACGGCATGCTCAGTATATGAACTGGGGGAAGAAGGGGGAATGTGGGGACATCCTGCATTATGGCGTTTGCCTTCCCGAGTAACCCTTACGCGTGATGGAGCCCTGCTGTCCTGGGGATGGCCAAACACCTGCCTGCCCATAGGAAGTAGTGAATGAATTCTTTGCTTTGCTTGCGTGTGCACCTTTTGCTTTACCCTTTTCCCCCCACCTTTCCATTTGCTATTATTATTATTGTTAGTATTATTGTTGTTCTTACCTCTTTATTCTGTTTAAACTATTACATTGTTCTTATCTCAACCCTTGACTTATACATTCCTTTTCTGCTTCTCCTCTCCATCCCTCTGAGTGAGGGGGAGTGAGCAACTGGCTGCATGGTGCTTGGTTGCCAGCTGGGGTTAAACCACGACACAGTCAAGCTGAGGAAGCAGGCTGTGAGAAACTTCAGACAGGGAAATAAATCCTTATTCAAGTAAAAATATTTTAGGCCCTATTTGCTTTCTTTCATAAACATGCAAAAGTGCAAGCCATCACTAATTATAACTGCCAATCACAAAGCAGACCACAGTCTCCAGCAACAGAGCAAGCGTTTCAAAATGAACAGAGCAGAAATTTTAGTTGCATCATTACTCCCTGGAGACTGTGAAAATGCTGTAAGCAAGTTACAGCTATTTTCAATTGAAAACCATGTGTCAGAAACCATTCGAAACCAGATCTTGTCACGAAAAGGGAAATGCCTTATTAAAGATCCAGTAAATAAAAAGCAATTTTTCAGTGAACAAGAAACCTACAGCATGAATCAAAACTTCAGCAGCTTGCCCTCCAAGATATCACTGCTCACCTAAAAAGCAACAGGCGAGATGGGCTCACAGGGGAGGGCTGCGTTCAGGTGCCATGCAGCTCGAGAGCCATGGGATGGCTGGGGCAGAGGGTGGCTGCGGTAACAGCACGCTGGGGTCACATGCTGCGGCTTATCAGCCCACAGTGCAGGCAATGCCTGTCCCTCACAAGGCAGAGTGAACCGTACCGACCCGCTATTTCACAATTAAAAGTTTAAGAACAAACTGCAAGTTCCAGTATCTGATCAGACTGGTCTCCCAAGGCATCAATATGGCAAATCCTTCCCTTCTTCCCAAGCTCAGTATGACCCTGGCAGCAGCACCGCAGGGTCGCCCACGCTGTTGTGCCAGGACAGCCCTCTGAAGCAGTGCAAACAAGCAGCAGGGTTAAAAGGCTAGTCCAGTCTGCGGAGCTGGTTTGTGTGATGGTCATCTCTACCAAGCCTGCCCAAAAGGACTGCGTGCAAACGCTCTCCTTTTAAAGGGAGGTTACCATTTATTTCACAGATATTTAAACCTACCTAGCAGGTGGCAAGGCAAAGCCAACCAAGACAGGCCCTGAAGCTCGTTTTCTCTGCAGGCATCTGCTCATGCCTGCAGTACCTGAGGGTTCAAACACTGCCATCACAGCTCAGAATACAGTTTCACAAGCTGGCTGAGCCATCTGAAGCAAGCACCAGGAGGAGGAACAGTCGAGCTCTTAGTCCAACTGCCTGGTCAGCAGCTTTAACAGCAAGGTGAGCTGAAAACCAGCTGAAAACTAACTTCACAAAAAATAATTTACAACCAGATGAGCAAGCTGATCCAGCTGACCTCAGATATCAGCTACTACTGCTGGTGCTTAGGAAAGCGAAAGAAGGGGAAGATTTTCTCTCTCTGTGGCAGGGAAGCCTGAGATTAGTGAAGGCCTTTCAGGGAACTTCACTCTTGGTGTGCAAAGGTCTGGTATCCTGATGACAATCTGCTGAGATTTTAAGTCTTCACTTACCTGCATCTGATAATAACTTGCTTCACTTAGAAGTTTCCAGCTTCATACAATTCATGGCCTCAAAATCAGACCTGATGTTCTCAAAATGTAGTTCGTGCCACATTTCCCTATGTCTGTAGAGAGCTGGTGACATGGCACTGGCTCTTCTTTGTCAGCTAAGTTGTATTAGACAATCTAAAAATACATTAAATACTTTCTAATGTTACTTTTTAACACAAGCAGTTACTATAGCTGCTGCAAGGATGTTGCAAGAAAGAGCAAGAGGTTGCATAACTTATCTGGGATATCCCCACTGAAAGGTCAACGTTTGCCTTAGCATTGATACTTTTTATCAAAAACATTAAAAACTCCTCCAAAACGAGCAGATAATCTCCTTTACTCCAAGGAGACAACTAATTTAGCATAGTTAGAAAATCCATCTGCAATGCAAAACTCGAGGAAATGCCACCTAGTATTTGAGAATCTGACAGATCTCAGGTTGCCAAGCAAAAGTAACGAGTCTGAGCAAGCTGTGGGCCTGTTGTTTAGTGAGAGGGTGTTTAATAGTACTGACAGCCCACCAAACAGAACGCATTTATCATGTGGAAGTAAGTAGCTCTTTATACCACTTGCACAGATTTAGCTCGTTTCTCTCAAGACGCATCCAGGTTTTGTGCTCATTAATTTACTTCACACAAGAGTTAAAGCAGTACTCCTGAAATAAAGGCAAACCAAGGCACTGGAAGACGTATGAGTTTGGTTTTTCTTGCCAAATACACAGTGCGAGAGTCTGAAATGAAAGCCCAGTTCCCAACACACTGCTCTCGATATCAACCCAAGCTCGCACACAAACATACCGAGACCACTGATTTCTGAGTTAGTCTCTTCACTTGCTTGGCTACCCGACTCCTTGATTGACGCCGCAGCCCTCATGTTTCTGAATAAATCCACAAAGCTCTTCAGTGCCTGTAAACCGGTCTTTGAAAGCGAGGGGATAAAAAAAATAAAAATGACTTGACGGGAAAGCAAACAGTTGAACATGAATAACCACTCCCTATACTTCTGCTGTCACTTCTATCAAGTTGTTACAGCTATTGTTGTGATTTGCTTATGTTCCACATCACTTCATTTGATCAAGTACAAAACATGGATCATTTAATTAATCTTGATCTCCAGAACAATCTGTCTGTTCACTTTGTTAAACAAACAAGCATTGTCTTCAAATAATAATAAGGAGACTAATCTTAAGTGCCGGTGGAAGAATTCACTCACTCACCTTCACAGCTGGGGCAGTTTGCTCAGCCCCTCTGTACGTCCCCACTGTCTGGAGCAACACAGTCTGATTCCAGGGAAACTTATGAGGATCCTTCCTGGGGCATTCCTCAGTGAAGGCATGAATTCATCTCTTATATATGGCACAAATTTACTGCTCTAACTTCCTCAGTTCCTTCCTGTTAACAGCAATACACTGGTCAATCAATGCACTGCTCAGTAATTAAATCACCTGTAAGACCTCCAGTGCTCATCCTGTACACACCGAATCCAAAACATTTGTGATCCTGGCAGAAGGGAGTTCATAGCAACACCTAGATCCTATGGGAAGTTGACAAATACTAGTGAATTATCAACATATTTCAGTAAAATTTCAGAAGCAGTTCTAAATTCACGCTTATTATCCTTATGCACTCTTCCCATATTCCTACATAAAGTTAAAAATTCACCTAAACCCTATTTTTTTTTCCAGGTCTGTACCCTTACTGGGGCTCAGCACCAAGCCTCCAGCGTTACTGACTGTACTGTAATCCCTGCCACCCATCATACATGAGGTTGGTTTGTTGGTTTTTGGTTGGTTTTTTTTCCACAGAGCAAGCGCACCACAACTGCACGTTTTCACAGATGCTCTCGCCCGAGAGAAGCCAGCCAGTCCCAAGGCTCCCATCCATTAGGATGGGAACCACACAGAACTCCCAGGAGTCCAGGCAGGAAGGCTAGCATTTTCAGTCTTCCACATTTGCCAAGTTCTCAATTCTTTGGTCTTCACTGATTCAGCTTTCATTCTCCCACATACAACCCAAGAGATGTTTCAATTCGCCTTCTGCTCTATCTTCCTAATTTGCAAAGCACTGCCAAGTTCTTTAACATGTCAACAGTGTTTCAGCACGAAGTGATAAGCTCAAGGGCTTCACAAGTACCGTGGTTACCATGCTTCAAGCCAAGCAAAGAACATTTTAACATTCACCTTTACATGGGGAGTTTTTATTGTACCAATGCTCCCCAAAACTACTTTTAGTAACTTTGCAATTCCATCAGCATGTACAAACAGTTTCCAGTTGCATCATGAATAAATACGAAGAAAAAGAGCTTTTCCCACAACAGCCTTGATGGGTTACTTTTAATTAAAATCAGTTTAATGATTGATAAGCTCTAGTATTTCCAGCAGCAAATGATAAGTGGTTGACTGTTTCCAGATACAGTGAAAAAACTGAAGATAATATAACTACATAAGCTAGCATAGTTAGTTTACTGGTTGTCAAACATAGGAAAGACTGAGTTTAGCATGTCAATTGTCATGACCAAGAGCAAAAATTAAACAAGTATTCTGTAGGAACCTGAAAGTTCAGCTATATAAACTCACGGAATCATTGTTTCCAATGCTTACTCTTCATCTCTCACGTAATACCTCTGCTGTACTTCCTACATCAGAAATCCATGAGCACAGATTTTCAGTATCTGGTTAGTATTTAGGGGGAGGGGATGTCCTATACATAAACTCAATACAGTTGCTACTTCAAAACGTTCTTCATTCATGCCCCTTAAGCAAACGGAAGAACACTGCAAATACCTGTTTCCTAGTATCCTTCGTTTGCTCTTTGAGCACGCGGAGGCAGCAAAAGGCTGTTCAGTGTACCTGTGTGCACATGAATGAAGACACCTCTTCCTTATAACCAAACCAAACACATCTGCAGCCAACTTGAGATTAGCCACATAACAAACCAAAGTTTCATTCTGCAGGGAACTCACTCATTCACTGCAGGGAAAAATAAGATTGTGTGTATACGGGAGTGTAAAATCCTAAAGCCCTAACAGGACCCTCGCTAGGGCTACCTGTATCTGCCTCAGTGTCAGCAAGGACGTAGTGCCATTGCAAACAGCTGCTGCATCCATCTGTTGTTCCCCAGCTAGTGCTGGTGGGAGGAGAGACAACACACAAGAGGGAGCATTTCCTCTTTTGTACTGTTATTTTATTTTTGTAGTAAGATCCATGTAGTATATAAAATATAACAGGAAAAAGTGAACAAAGCCTATAAAATAAACTGAGCTCAGATGACAAACCACTACAGCTCTGCTTTCGTGGTTTTATGATGTTACCAGAACTCATGTACTGTTTACCTTGTACTTCTACAGTTCTCTAGCATATGAACCTACATAAAAAGCTGATATGTTCCAATTAAGCCATAGTTAAGTGACAGATGTAGAGGAAAAAATGGCTTTCTTAAGCCACAGCTGCCCCTGACACAGGTTGCAATGATGTCTAGCTATACCATAATGCACACTACATCAAGAACCTTTAAAAAGCCTCTGAGAAAATGGATTCACATTAAGCATTTTAAAGAAAGGTCATAAATACTGCACTGTACCAACAGTACCTCCCAATATCCTCCTTACGCCTAAGGCGCATTTGTGGTTTTTAAGAAGCTACTACATAGATGACACCAAACCTAGAGGTAGGTTATAGGCAAAGGTAAGTTACAGGCAAAAAAAAAAATTATCCCTTTAGAGCTAGTCATTGCACAAACTGCCCCGCAGAAGGCAAGGCAAAGTGTCAACAACTCTCTCCTCCCACCTTAAACATTGCTCACACGGTGCATTTAATTCCTAGTGCCATAAGAATGACAACGGATCATCAGCTGCCTGTAAATGCAGTCATGCCAAGAGAACAGCTTGAAGTTATTCAAGCAAAAATCTGTTACTGTGCAAAACTGGTGCACTGGACTGTTACCAATGAGACCTCCAAGTTCAGGAAGTGACCTGATGGTAGAGAACCAAGGTGTCTGTTTTCCTTTTGACATGGGAAATACTCTACTTAATTAACAGGAGAACATACTGCTAAGCCTACATGGAAGGAGTCAAACATCAGCTTGTCTCAAAAGGTTAAGAGACAAGAAGAAAAAAAAAATAAAAAGAAAAAAAGTTAAGAAAGGTTAAAAAAAAGCACACTCTTCTGAGACCAAGTTTTCTTATTCAAAAAGTTAACGTACCAAAACAAGCAGGCACAACAGCTTGTCTATGGTATCATCTGGGATCAACACAGGGTTGATTAACAAGTATCACGTGTACATTTCAACAGGGATGAGAAACACATCTGCAAATACAATAGTTAACAGCAAATTAAACCCAAGTTTTAATGGTGTAATGCCTTCAGGTCACAAAATGTGGACAAAATTTTCATCTTAACTACCTTCTGTGCACTATTTGGTGATAATCAAAAGTAACAACGCTGAAGATTCATTTTATTTCTACTTCCAAAGGAAAAGGGGAAAAGGTTAAATAAGTGTTCTCCAATTTGTTCTCCACTATATGTACACCCACACACATACACACACGCACATGCACACACCCCTCTGAACTGCACTGACATTTCCTTTTGACCAAAAGAGTAGATCCTGGGAGTAAGTGCAAAATGCAAAATCAACTGACAGAAAATGCTGAACAAACAGCATCATAAAAATACAAAATATTTATATTACTGAACTATTAACAGATGATGTTCTCTGTTTCTTTAAAACTTTGGAACCACATAGCTGATTTCTTAAATCTAGTCCATGCCAGCTTCCAGAACTATTAATGTTTTAGTTAGCTTCATTCTTTGATGCTTCATCAAAGTTTTCTACGAGATCTGAAAGAGATTAAGATAGTTAATACAGTAATGCCCAGTAACATTATCTTCGTAAATTTAATGAAAAAGCATATATTATAGGAAAGGTTAAGTAGTTCTTAACTATATTCACGTACACCATTTCTTATGGGCAGATTTCGAAGGGCTTTTAGAAAATACAGTTTGTTTGAACATACACAAAGAACCAGAAATGCAGGAACACTCAGAAGAGCAGAAGTTCGAACACAAAGTGATTAAGATCTGATTTTCAGAGGTGCTACACTAGCTGCAGTTCAGTCTTGAGCCACCAGCATTCTTTAAAGAATGCCTGAAGTTAGGCACCCATTAACTGCTGTACTCCTGGAAACAACAAATTTTAGAGATCTGAAGTTTTCTGCAATATCACAAAGAAATAAACCAATGCCAGAGCACGAGGAATTGAACCTCAGGGTCCATCAGTTTGTTGTTTTAGCTAATATACCATACTGATGGATATAGTAGAATGTGGTGATCGACAAGGTGGTTATTAGTTTCACAAATTAAGAACTTGAAATATTTTTTATTGAGAAACTTTCAGACACTTACATAAGCGTTGTTTCTTCTACTAAAGAAATAAAAAAAAAAAAAACACAACTCCAGACTCTTGATTTAAAGACAAAGTCAACCTGATGACTATGCCAATCATGTCATTCTGCAGCCCTAAAACCCTATCTGGATATTTAGTTCACCTGTTCAACCTCCCTGAGAGTATTTTAATCTATTTTCAACTAAGAATCAAGCAATTTGCACAAAGTACATTTTTTTTTCAAAAGCTGGAATCCAAAATTGTATTTTAATGCTGCCTAGTATATGAAGCTTCCCTTAGCACGTGAGAAGTATAATCACATCAAGAGCTAAACATTTAGATTCATGCATTTAAATATAAGTGTGTATGTGCCTACCTGGGACATCATCATCTTCTTCATCAATATCTTCAGATTTTGGTGCTTTACTATCCAACACTATAAAGATAAATTTGGTGCAAAGTTCTCATTATACAGAATTAGGGACAATCCCACAACAAAATAAAAAACAGACGGGTGAAAGAAATTCATTTCCCCAACCCCCAGCAGTGACAAACACAGAAATGATTGGATATCAACAGTAAGCAAGCAGCCTGACCACATGGCCTACTTGTGAACATTCCTATACCAAAGTACCAGCACAGCCATTTTCAAACGCTACAAGGTATTAATGCAGAGCTAGCAAGAGACCAAATGATACAGAAAAAATGCAGTGTGACTAAATCTTCAAACTGAAGTCATGTGTTTCAATGCAACAATAATGTGGTACCAGTCAGGGACCAACATATCATATAACTCAACTATCAAAAGGCCACAACCGTAGGAAAAAGTACTTCTGTATCAAGGCTCCTGCATCAAACCTAGGCTTCTGTAAGTCATGGAACATGCTACAAGTAATCTAGAGAAATACAAGAACTTAAAAAAAATAAGAGAGTACTTCTCATTGGCCAGACTTCCTGTACTATCTAAAGAAAGCACAGTAAGTATCTATTGGTACCAAGGTTGTGTCAAACAAACATGCTGATGACAATCCATCGCCGTAAATTTTAAATGATATTTTACGTATTAGTAAAGGAGGAATAAAACCCCTTCAATTAAACTCTGAACATGAAATACAGAAGAAATTGAAATGACTGATTTAGAAAGAATAACTATTCGTTGAAAACATCACAGGTGATGTATTTTTCAGTTCCAAATACAGACAATGGCAACATGTCCAGTTACAGTAGTTTTAATGGCCCTAAGTCTAAACTGAACTGTCCCCAGACTCAACTTTTAACTGTAAAATTACAGTATTATACCACATAAATATATACACACTCCCCAAGCTCCAATGGTTTTATATTAAGTAGAAAATAACCGTTTTTTTTAAATTTTGAATCAAATCCTTGATTTTGAGTTCATTTTTTAAAGTCATTGTAGTCACTGTTGAATTCCAAAGGGAATTATAGAACAGAAGATAAAGAACAGGTTTCTTTCTCCATATCCACAATAGAAATATGATTTGTATGAAGAAAACTGAATCAATTCTGTGACAAAAAGAACCTGTTGAATTTTTCCAAGTAAGAATGTCAACTCACTTTAAGTATATTGTCATACGCACCTGGAATCACAGCATGTCTGATAATTTTTTTTTCCATCCAGGTCTCCCTATATAGAATCTTGGAACAACAAAAAAAACCTGTTGTCCTGCGCTCCTCCTCCCTTGCTCCCATTTCCACAGCAGCAGCCAATAAATAAAAGTACATATGCTTTTGGTCACTTTTTAAGTAACGCACCTGTTGTTAACCTCTGGTTAAAACTTTTTATACTTCGTATGATCCTTAAATCAGCAATGAAAGATTCCAAGAAGACCTACCTTGTCTTGGGAATTGTTCAGCTAACTTCCGGAGACTTGTTAAGCTGTCAGCACCAAGCTGGCTTAAAATGCCTGGAAGCATTTCTGTGATCGGTTTAGCCTCTGCATGACCAGTAATTGCAAAAGTGTTAGCAGAGAGGGAAGCTTGAACCTTGGGGTTGTTGAAGTGAATAACTGTTCCATCATCTTTTATCATGTTCACCTGTTTAAATATATTAATAACATTTACCAAAATGTTGCAGCATCTTGTTGAACCACCATGATAAATTAATTCAAATCTAATTTAGAATATTAAAATTTTTAAAATTACAAAACTAGCATTCCTCCTAGAGAATAATATAACCATGGTAAGAGCATCTGGAACTACCACCACCTAAACTGGAAGTAAAATGTGAGTTAATTATAAGATACGGCTTCATACATAGTGTATGAAAATGTAGAATTTAAGAGCTGTAGCGCTTCACGAAACACCCTTATCTAAATGCTAAGTAATAAAAGTGCAAGGATTATATGTTCTACAGTTCATGTATATTTTTAACAAAGCCAGAAAACATACATAGGTTATTAGACTGCAAGGCAGAAATGAGTTAATGTCAAGAATGTCTAGGGGGGAAAAAAAAAAAACCAAAGCCAAAACCCAAACCTCTCAGCTTTGTGGTAACTCTTTACAAACTAAAAGCTCTAATAGAAAAGCCATGCCACATCAGTTTAAGACATCACAGTTCATGCGGATAGATGTGAAAGATCAGGAAAATGTTTCTGTTTCTGCAGCAGAATTGGCAAAGGCACAAGATTTACAATCTGGCCCACTTGCCAAAGCTGCCCAAGGCACTTCCTGCACATACATATACACACAGAACTGGAGGTTTATGTACCAGCTGCACTAGAACAGGCTTTTATGCCTTCCCAGTAATTTAATGATGACTCTTCTAAGACTAAGGACATCAGAGTGATCCTGCTGTCTTCCTCTTCCCTGGTGTTCTGAATCACCAAGAATTAAGTTTTACAGCCAGTACACCAGCCTGCTTTGCTCCTACTGTCAAAGTTTATACTGGCATTTTTGTACGGGTTTATCATGTTTTTTTAACTTAAAGTGAGACAGAATGGAAAGTTAAAAAGGTTTTTCTTCTGAGCATGGCTAAACTACAGTTATGCAGAAAACAATTTTGTCTGAAGAGGAAGACTGTTCTACCCATCCAAACAGTAGTAATAAACTTATGTGACAAAACTCCTAAGCATTATTTTTAGTAGAAGTTACAGGGAGAAAACAGGAATTTAGGAACTGAAGAATATAAAATACAAACACACATAAATTCTCAATCTTCACACAGCAGCAGAGATCAAAACCAAGTGTGTTGCTTTCCTGCAAAACTAAAGGCTGTCCTATCCTATGCACACAGGGAAATGGTGAAGGCTTCGAGCACAGCTGTCCTCTTAGAAACCTCTTAAAAATCACAGATGAGTTACTAATATTTGACTCAGCATTAATAGCCTCCCCAGACTCTTCTGTCTACACAAAGTTTACCAAAGTCAACTTGTGGCAACCTGAATACAGCAACATACTGCAATTATGTACCTAGCTATCAAGGCAGAAGCATGTAACATTATCTTGCTTTGTATCAAAACATTTAAAATCCTTACGAACCATGTCTGAATACAGATCTTATGCTTTGTGTAAAAAAAAAAACAAACAACAAACCAACCACCCAGAAGAACCGTGTCTTCCTTTCAGTTCATATAGTTCAGTGTATACATATCAAGCTTAAGAAAACAGAGCAACTGAAGTGTTTCTGTAGCAGAGGTATGAAAACTTAAAGAGGCAAACCAGGCTTCTACACCGAAGCTGTATTTGCCTTTGCAAGAGAGGTATGCACCAAGTGACCTCTGAAGGCACCCTGCAACCCTGCGTAAATTAATCACAGATTAAATACTGTGCTTCTTTAACCAAGTACTACAGTAACATCAAGCTCATGATGAAGGAACACCTCCTCCCACACAAGCATCACTCTCTACAGTGTTCTGGAAAACGTAAGTGTATCAGTTTGTATTTCATCCATGTCAAATACAAGTAATCAAGGAACATCTGAAACCTTTATATTCCTACTTAACACAGAAGCTGGTTCTGCACAGTTTTTGCTGTGCTGTAAGAAATGTCACCTCCTGTGACTACCACAAACAATTCTGGCAATTTTCATGCAGTGAAAGGACCTAATTTCAGTAAGACTGGCAAGTTCTTACTCCAGGTATTTTTAAGGGTTTTTTTATATTATGTACCACACAACTCTGCTTTAGACATGCCTGTTTACTGATGTGTGTGTTCACTGTTCTCTTTATGAACGTAATGACCTACTCTAAAGTCAAGAATCAAGTTTTGTTCTGCAATGAATGCAAGACACATATGTGACAAACAGCTTACTAGCTCCTGTAACCACTGCCTGGCCAGCAGAACTTTCTCCTTTCTTTAGGTATGTATGCATTAATGTGAATGAGGCAATAATCACATAACTTTACCAGTCAGTACCCAGACCAAAGTTTTTGCAGGGAAAGCTGTTGTTAAAAAAACCCTACACTGACAACAAAAGGATACAGTGAATTTACTTTCAAACAGGAAACACTTTATCACTATACCTCTTCAATGCCAGCAATGTTATTTACTGCCAGTTTTTTGAGGGAACTCTGAAGTTTTTTGTCATCAGCTGTAGCTGTTCTGTGCACTACCTTCTTCTTTCTGCGAGCTGTTCCCTACAAAAGAACCAAGAGACAACAGTCAGTTAAGCTCAAAATCTCACAACACTGTAATTTTGGAAGTCCTATCGCGCTCTTAGCAACCTATCTCTCAAAGTATGAGAAAGCTCAGTAGTCGAAAATGCTTCTCAACTTATTCCCCCTCACAGTTTTAGCTGTCAGTCTCAATTTTAAGTTTCTTAAGTGCAAAAGACCAAAAGGACACAAAACAGCAGCAGTATTTTCCCTTCCTACAAGCCAGATTATAAAAATACTATTTACTCTAAACCATATATAAGAAACTTCCACCAAGAACTTTATTTTCCCAAAATGAGGCACAAATACAGTGATTTTAAAAGGTCACTTCTGTAACCAAGTAATTAACATTTTTAAACTATTCCACAGACAGCAATATTGGAATTTCTACTCTGCAAACTTCTGCACAACCCCACCCACAGTACTGAACAGACTACAGGCTTTTTTTTTTTTTTTTGGTCATATTAGCTACCTGCTGGCTCACAAAAAAGAAAACAGCTCAGTGCAGAGTCAGGTAAGCCCTGGAGCAGGCACAAAGGGAGGAACTTCCCAACAGGGAGAAGAGAAAGGCAGAACTGGAACAACCAACAGGTAAGCTTAGCTTGAGCTCTCACAGGTCGCAACAAGTCACTGAATTAAAGAGAAAGCTTACACATTGGAAACTGCTCATCTAGCAGTTATGAACTGAAAGAAAATTGCATTTCAGGTAGCACTACTACAATCCCAATCACACAAAAACTGTGTATTTCAAGCCCCAGAAGTGTATTTTTTTCCCCTCCTATGAACTAAAGCCTAAATTTTGAAAAATTTCAGAGATATTTCTCCTTCAAGTCACAGAAAACAGTAAATCTCTGATGCTTTTCTTACCTTTCCTCCTATTCGGACCTGCGCTTGAAGCTTGGCCAATTTTTCCTGGTTCATAGTGCTGCGTCTAAAGAATAAGAATGTGACACAAGCACAAGTTAACCATCAAAATATCAACAAAAATTTCTCAGTCCATTTTAAAAGTACTCTTAAAATTGCAGTGGTTTTTTAAACTTACAGTAAATTCACAAAAACAGCGCATCAAGCAAATACATGTAACAAAAAGCTTTACAGATAGACCACCTAAATAACACAAAATGGTCCAGTAGCAGCCTGTTTAGCTGAAGCGCTCATACCATGAAGAAGCTAATCAAAAGCACATTGCATTTTGCATCCGTCTGAGGTACTAACTGCAAATTTCCAAGCATGCCAGTTTACCGTTGGCACCATTTGACAGAGCTACTGATTCAGAACAGACCCAAATGTACATGTACCGCACTAACTGCTTCTAGGAAAACACCATTACCTTTAAGAGAGCCCAGGGAGAGACTCAGGGCTACCTTACTTTGAAGACTACTGCCAAATAACGAATCTCTGATACTTTTAACTAGTAAGCCAGGTCTGAACTCAGTGAGGTTCACATCTTGATAGATTTCTCATATGAGCCTCTGGCAGCTATTAATCCAATTGAATGACTGGGAAATTAAGTCAATTGGACTCCCCGACGGGTCAGGTGGGCCCTTTAAAGGAAGGGCTTTAAAGGAAGACCTGAAAATCTAATGGAGGGAAGAACACCCCAAACCTTCCAACACAAGGAAGGAACTTCGCTCCTCTGCCCTAGTGAGTCTTTAGTGAGTCCCTGAATGAACGGGGAACCCCCTCGGCATTTGCATTGTGCCGGGGAAGCGACGAGGCGGAGACGGGGCTGCCCGCGAGGCACCGGCACCGCCGGGGGGTCGCCACACGAACAGGGCCTCCGCCGGCGAGGCGTGACGAGGGGCTCAGCCGGCAGGGCGGCTCGCTGGCCGCCCTCAAAGCATGGGGAGCGGGAGGGAATCAAGGTCCCATCCCCCGGGAGCCAGAGCAACCCCGCCCGGCCGCGGCCGAGTCACGGGCCAGCCAAGCCAGGGCAGACGCCGCCTCACCCGCGCCTCGGCACAAGGCCTCGCTCCCCCGTCCTCTCCTCAGGGAAGGGCCGGCGCCCGCGGCCCCGCCACGGCCCAGCGCGGCGGACGGAGGCGGGACGGGTCCGAGCCGCCGCGGCGCCCCGCCCGCCCCGCGCCGGTAGGCGGCAGGGGAAGGGAGGGCCGCGCCGGCGGAGCGGTGCCGGCGGGCGGGGGAAAGTCTCACCTGCGTCCGGCGGATCCTCCGCAGCCCAACACGCGGTGAGAACAAGATGGCGGCCAAGGAAGGAAAGAGAGGCGCACAGAGAAAGGAAGCTTCGCGCCACGTGACGGCGCCAGCCCGCCCGTGGATTGGCGGCGCCGCGGGGGCACATTAGCATAGCAGCAGGGGCGGGGCGCGGGGAGGCGTGCGCGCGGCGCGCGAGGCCCCCCGGGAGCTGTAGTCTGCGGGGATTGGCAGGGACCGATGTCCCAGGGCAGTGGCAGATGTCCCAGGGAAGGGCCAGTGCCCCAGGGCGGGCAGGGACCGATGTCCCAGGGCAGTGGCAGATGTCCCAGGGAAGGGCCAGTGCCCCAGGGCAGTGGCAGGGACCGACGTCCCAGGGCAGTGGCAGATGTCCCAGGGAAGGGCCAGTGCCCCAGGGCGCGCAGGGACCGATGTCCCAGGGCAGTGGCAGATGTCCCAGGGAAGGGCCAGTGCCCCAGGGCGCGCAGGGACCGACGTCCCAGGGCAGTGGCAGATGTCCCAGGGAAGGGCCAGTGCCCCAGGGCAGTGGCAGGGACCGATGTCCCAGACCAGGGCCGGTGACCCAGGGCAGTGGCAGATACCCCAGGGCAGGCACCGGTGCCCCAGGGCAGGCAGGGACTGCTGTCCCGGGGCAGGGACTGGTGCCCCAGGGCGGTCAGGGGCCAGGGCCTGGTAATCCAGACCTGGGACACAGCGGTTCCAAACATGTCACTACGCACGCTTTGGCACGCTGTCCCACTTGGTGAGCCCTCCTTCATACATGAGTGCTTACGGTCGGTTCTACCTTCCCAACCAGCTGGGCTGTGGCATACAAAGGCACCCACTCCGGTTGTGGTGCAACCAGAGATGCTTCATTGTACAGAGAAGCTCATATTTGTATCTCTGAGGCCGGGTACAAATTCCATCTGTATGTACCACCAGGCTCAGGGCAGAAGCCATTCATGAAGTTACATAGTTACATATCACTACAAGCATGCAGACACCTATTTGCTACTAGATAACCATGTTTATGTTACTCTCCTTCACAATACCCAAGCTGTTCTCTCATCTCCTCCAGGTCAGAGATCCATCCTCCTCTCGTATCTCTCTTCAGACATTCTCTATCCTCCTGCCTCTTATCTCCCATCAGTAATGGTCAGACACTCTCCGTACTCCTCTCACACATCTCTCTTCAGACATTCTCTATCCTCCTCTCCCACACTGGACAACTCTTGAGGGCAGCAGGACGAAAGGGATTTATTTGGGAGGAGAAAATAAGCCCGGAACCCACTGCTCCCGGCCGGGTAACCCCTGACTCTGTACGCAGAGTGCCGGGGCCCGCCGTGACTGTGCTCCGCTGGCCGGGAGGGAACGAGCGGGGCCCGCGGCGGGGCACGGGGCGGCCCCGCAGCCCGCTCCCTCCCCCGGCACCCGAGCGGCGAGGGCGGCGCACCGCCCACATCCGCCGCACATCACTTCCTGGGCTTTAAAAAAAAAAAAAAAAGAAGGAAAAGAAAAAGAAAGAAAGGAAAAAAAAAAAAAAAAAAAAGCTCACCGGAGCGGGTCCGGTCCCGTCTCGGAGGTTTGGGGGCCGCAGCCGGGGCGCCGCCGCTGCCCGCGCCGACACCATGAAGGCTCAGCCCGCGGCAGCCTCCGTCTTCTGCCTGTGCCTGGTGCTGGCGGGCCGCGCCGCCTGCGCCGCCGAGGGGCTCGGAAAGGGTCAGGAAAGCGTTTCCTCGGGCTTCTCCTCTCGGCTTCGGTCACCGCCGCGGTGGGGCCGGGGGGGCGCGGGGCGGGGGACCGGGCCCTGCCGCCGCGCTTCGGGGGGCCGCCGGCTGCGTCTGACTGTAAAGACGAGGGGGCTGTGAGCAGCCTTTGCCGTCCCGGCCGAACCCCGAGAGTTCCCCTTGCGAGGGACCCCGCCTTTACGTGGCGAAGGCCCGGGCGGGAGGGCGCAGCGCTTCGGTGCCCCCCCGCCCGGCAGGTGCTGCGGGGCCCGGGCAGCCCGGGCAGGCGGCGGATGGCGCTTCCCGCTCCCCTTCCCGCCCGCCTCGGCCTCCCGCTCCCTCAGCGCCGCTCCCCGGCTCTCCCGGGCTGGCCCGGGCCTCCCCGGGTGATGCCGTGCCTGGCATCCTGGTCCGGCCCCGGGGGCGGCTGTAGCCTGCCTTAGGGAGACATCTCCCTGCAGGGCTGGTGGTAACGCCGTGCGGGCAATGACAGCAAAGCTTCGTGGTGGGGACCTCCGTCACCCCCCTTTTGTCTTAACAGTTAGTTCCTCAGATGACTTTCATTCAAAGGAAACACTCCGTAATGCATCCTGTAAAGCTTTTAAAACTGAAGCTTGTCACAAAGTGGGTTTCGGTTTGAAAACAAGCTTTCAGAAGGTGTTTCCTCGCTAGAACAGCTGTTTCAACGTGTTGGGCTTCAAATGGAATAGCTGACCTGTCAATAATTCTGAGTAAACGTGGTTTATGCTAACCCAACTGTTTTTTTGCTCTGCTACATGCAGCCGGTACACACGCAGCCCTGTCTGACGCTGCCTCTGCAGCGGGTACGTGTGTGAGATTGCACATGGATGGGGCATTCCCATCTTACCGCTAGCACAACTAAGTATTTGATGTATTACATCGTCTGTGTTCACAGTTGTTAGTATCAGGACGGAAGATAAGGTAATAAAAATACTGTGCCAACTGTTCAAACCTCTCAGATGCTGGTCTAAGATGCCACAAGGTTTTGCTGACCATGTTTTTTGGCTTTCTCTGGCTGCTTTGCCATAGCTGTCTGCTGGGGACAGTGTCCACTTTCCCCTGTGTCAGCAGTCGGAAATCTGTGGCTCCTGACCCCCGTGTAGCCCCCAACATCTGCCCCCCTCAGCACCCTGGGTACTGGGGGTTGCTGACTAATTCAAACCCTCAGTGATGGGAAGGGGCAAGCTGAGGCTGCTGTTTGGTCATCCCGGCGTTACTGGAGCCATGAGACCTCTGAGGAGCTCTTGCAGGGGTGCTCCCCTACAAACAATTCCTGGATCCCCTGTGTCTCAGCTCTCCGTGTGCCTTTCGGCCATGTGCTGTGTTGGCCACAGGGTCAAAAAACCTGGCAGCCCCTGCTTTGCAGCTGATAAACCTATGCTCGCAACTGACATAACAAGACTTGTTGTCTGGACGTGGGATAAAATATTGCCTCTGTTGTTCAGTCACTGTAACATTCAGAAATCTGTAGTGGCATTCTTTCTCACTCTTTGATGTTATTATCATCAGCAGTAATACTTAGCATCATAGTTGTAGAGCAATTAATGATCGTATGTTGGCCTAGGAATTTTTAAGTTTCACTTCAGTTCACATACAGTGGGATTTAGGAAGCCAAATGCTGACATGTTGGTCATTAATCTGTTGGTAAATGTTCACAGATTAAAAAAGAATAGGGAGTAATCAGAAGGCCCATCAATTTTAATCTCTGCTTGGGGGATTTTGGTGTCATTACCATATATGTAAAATATTCATGATTGTGGTATGTTTTTTGTTAATTAATTTCAGTGGGATTCCTCATAAGACTCTGTAGGTTGTAAGTATTTGCAGAAGTCTTTCCAGGACTGGGGATTATAGTTGGCTTTAAAAAAAGAACATAAAATGAGTTGAAAATATTCTTAAGGGTTGGACCGTTCTCGTCTGTTAATGACATGTTAAAACACACAGCGTTTATAAACCCTTCTCTCTGGCAGGTTTTGGAGATCATATTCATTGGCGAACGCTAGAAGATGGGAAGAAAGAGGCAGCAGCCAGGTATGTTAGCCAGTTATAAATACAGAAAAACGTCTTTAAAAACGTTCACAAAAACTGCATCAATCCTGAATTTCACCACAGAAAATAGTAATTATTAACAAACATGAGGGTGGTTTAGGAGACTGTTGATCCCTGTCGCTTATTGGAGAGAAAACAGTGTTTTGTTAACTTTGCTGAGGCACCACTGCAGTCTAATTAAATGACTGAAGTCCTAGCACGTCTTTGAAATGAGAAGAAAATAATATTTATCACAGCAAAGAAAGATGTGGTTCTCAAACCCACAAATGCATGTTTAAGGAGTACTTGATCCCCTTGAGCTCAGTGCTAATACCTTTGGTAAAATTCAATGTGCCATCAAAATTCAGATGACGCCTCAGTGTGAGATGAGAGTTATTTTGTTACCCTCTGCAGAAAAAGCGTCAAAGTTTCAAACTCTGGTGGACTGCTAAGTTGTTTAGTAGAACCTTTTCTGGGTTAAGAATGCTGTCTCGATGAAAAGGTGAAAAAACTACATTTGGACACATTTATTTCCTCAGAATTTCTTCTGTTTCTTGTTAAAATGTCAGAAGGAAAATTATATGCTTGTAAGTTCTACTTGTACTTTTAAATTTATAACCTAGATCTGACAATGCAGACATGAGTGGAAATTCATTATGCCTTCCAGGTTTGCTGTTTGAATTCTGCTCTCAGACTGATCCATCTGGCGAGTTCTGTGCTCTGGTGTAGACACCGAATGAACCCAGATGGTACAGTTCAGAAGTCTTCCAGGTTTTCATAACTGGGTATTTTAGATGGCGAGCTCTGGGGTTAGGCAAGGATGAGTGCTTCTGCTCAGAAAGGCGCTGCAGCAAGGCTGGGCGTCATGTGTGCCCGCTCCTTTCCCTGCGGGAAGCACAGACCTGCTCCATGCTGTGAGCTCGGCAGCACTCACTGGAGCATTACTGAGTTGAAGGATTAGGAGAAACCGCCAGGAGTGAAGGAAAGCTAAACCTAAAGTGAATTTTGGTTCGAAGTCTGACCTGAGGTCAGGAGATGAAAAATTGCACAAAATGAGCGGTTCTGCATCAAGTGAGATGCATCAGAGCTAGTGGTCTGGGAAGTCTTAAGATGTAGGTTTCTGTTCTGTACAGCCTGGGTGTGTGGGAGATGCTGGAGACACCTCGTTCATCTGTTCCCGGTGGGGATCCGACGACGCGCATGCTCCCGGAGCGGGAGATTCACTCTCGGGAGGGGGGGAGCTATTTGAGTAGGAGGTCGTGATCTCCCATTACCACAATTATTTTATCCTAGTGCCCTTGAATCTCATCACTTCGGTAGTATTTCTTTTAGCAATTAGCACGTCCTAGTCAGAAGGCTACTGATTTACATTCCTGTGGAGCGCATCTGCATCTGTGCTAATTGTCCCTTTTGGAGGGCAGTGGGCCGAGCCCCAGACCATCTCTCGCAGCACGGCTCCTGCCTGCTGATGGTTCCCGTTTTCGGTGCAGCTCCTGCCTGCACAGTTTTAGGCTTTTCACTATATTTTCTGGCATCACCGAGGGGCTCCCCACGCCAGCCCGCGGCCCCGCGGCGGCTCCGGCGCAGACCGCGGTTGCCCGGCGACCCCGTGTGTGTGTGTGTCTCCGTCTGTCTGTCTGTGTCTGTGTGTGTGTCTGTGTGACCCGAGCGGAAGCAGTCGCCGTCCCCATCCGGGTCAGGGCGGCGGCGGGCCGGAGGATGCCGCTGGTGGTGCTGTGCGGGCGGCCGGGCAGCGGCAAGAGCCGGCGGGCCGCGGAGCTGCAGGCGGCGCTGGGCGGCCCGGAGCGGCCGGCGCACGTCGTGGCCGAGGCGGAGGGCGGCCGGGCGGCGCTGCGGGCCGAGGTAGAGCGGCGGCTGAGCCGGCGGGACGTGGTGATCGTGGACGCGGGCAACGAGCTGCGGAGCATCCGCTACGAGCTGTACTGCGCGGCGCGGCAGGCGGGCACGGCGCGCTGCCTGCTGCACTGCGCCGGCGGCCCGGGCGGGCACGGCCAGCCGCCCTTCGAGGCCCCCGACCCGCGCAACCGCTGGGACCGGCCGCTCTTCACGGTGCACGGGGAGGAGCCGCTGCCGCTGGCCGACATCCGCGCCGCCCTGTTCGAGAGCGCCCCGCCGCCGCCGCACCGCGCCACCCGCCCGCAGCCCCTCCAGTCCAGCGGCTTCCTCCACCAGCTCGACCGAGCCACCCAGGAGGTGCTGGCCGCCGTCGTGGCCGCCCAGCGGAGCGGGGCGCAGCCCGGGGAGGTGATCCGGGTCCCCGGCGTCACCGAGGGGCTGGTGCTGAGCCGGCCGGTGAGCGTGGCCGAGCTGAGCCGCCTGCGGAGGCAGTTCATCAGCTACACCAAGATGCAGCCCAGCGACGAAAACTTGCCCCAGCTGGCCAGCATGTTCCTGCAGTACCTGAGCCGCAGCATCCAGTGAGCTGTCACCTGTGCCACGCACAGCAGTGGCCCTGGTCCGCTACCAAAGTACTCGCACCAGCAAGGACATCCCTTCCAGCCACAGCGTGGACATCCGGCATCCTGCGTGTCGGACCATGTGGCAGCAGCAGCTCTGGGAAGATGGATGCCGTGTCCCTGCAGCAGCTGAGCGAGCTGCAGTGCTAAGAGGGCCTGTAGTGATGCTGTTTCCCCACCCCAACGTTCTGCCCACTTGCATCTTTCAGAAAGGAGTAGGCTGCCGTTGCATCCCCAAGCAAGTCAAGCCTCCTATGGAGGCATAATTCCCAGTAATCAAATGGTGTCTGAACATGAAAGCCCAGAGGGTGGTGACTGCAGGGAAAAGGCATGTGTATGTCTCGAACAAGAAGATTTTTTCCAAGGCTGTCTCCAGATCATGTCAAACTGCAGAAGAGACTTCAAGTCCAGAACTGGAACAGGCTGTATTTTTGGGATGCAACCGTTTCAGGAACTCAAACTGAAGCCAAGAGATAGATTTGCAAACTCTGTACTAAGAAGGGTGCTGGCTTAGCAAACTTAAGTTTCTCTGTTTCAAGTTTAATAATAAAGTGTGTGCCTTAAATGGAGTAAAGTCTTAACTTACCTGCAGGACTATTTTATTGAGATAATTTGCTATGTCTTTTCTCTACAAGTTCATCATTAAACACCTTTAAAACCACCAATTGTATAAGAATGAGTGTTCTCATAGGAAAAATGAGCTAAAATGACAGTGTCTGTTCTGGGTGGAACTCTCCCATAAGTTTGTACCAGCTGTGAAGGGTAACTTAGTTTTGCGCTTAGTTTCAAAGAATTTCAGTCTTTGCTATACCCCATGTATAGCTTATATAAACTTTTCACTTTCTGGTGGGTTCTTCATCCCTCATTTTACTAAACGGTGGCTTTTTGTATGTGTCATGCCCCCCGGGTGAAGTGGGGCAGGAAGGGTTACTTCGGTTACGGTGGCTGTTCATCTGACATACCAGCTGCTAGGTGGACTTACGCATTGCAGAACTGAGAAATTACTACAAAAATGTTTTGATGTAAGTAAGTTTCCTTTGCCAGTCAAAGTGAAGAGAATAAAGCTGAGAAAACACATTCAGTATCTTAAACTTCTGTGAGTTCTCCCTAAGAGTTGGTATTTCAAGTCTCTGAGTGCTTCCATTTAAAACCTGCTTTGAAAATTTATCTTAACTTTAAAAAAAATTGTATTGCAGTATCCATTACCAGACATGTGAACTTTTCTGACTGAAACACTGACCCTTCATGATAGGAACAATGTATTTTCCAGCCTTAAATCAGCCTCTCCTCAAGAAAGAGGCAAAATCATGTTGGACCATATGGAAACTATATAAAAAAAGTGTGTTTTCATCATCAGGGAGAGGACACTGATGCAATACAAGCTTTGCTAGGGAAATGTGTATTCTTCCTCCTCACTGCAAACAGAATCCTATGTAAAGATGGTAGTGGTTAAGAACTACTGTATGTTGTTAATGGCTTCCTCTCCACCCTTTCCTGGCTCTGAAGGCCATAACTGAATGCTGCTACGGAGAGATTTCCTTTCATATCTATCTACAGTTAAAGAAAAACTCGGTACATCAGTTCTGCTAGTAATTGATTTAGTTGCTGCTATGTGCGTAGGCGTTTGTAATTTCTGTGTGTGAGAATTGTACTTTAACCACTAGTATGGTAACAGTTTATACAATAGCAGAAAGTTTACGGTTTGCTTTGCTTGGCATATCCTGAAAAAAGTATCCATATAGTATGTTCTCTCTGGGTTCCTTCCTTTCCTTCACCTGCTTGGAGGCTGTTCTTTCTGTTCTGGAAGCTATAGCATTATTACCAGCTTCCCTTGGATATTATTTATTAGGAAGAGAAAAGAGATGAGATTCCTGATTGCTTTTTCTTAGTTTATTGCCTTAGTCAGCATTCACCAGTTCAGCTGCTGGATGGTAGAAACAATGAAAGTGTTAGTAAGGACTTTGGGGTGAGGGAAGTGTGGAGGTAAGCATTGTACTACCTGGGTTTGCTCAATAGCAACAAAACTCACCCGTAGTTGTATCACTTTTCTTGTTAGAAAGGTGAAATTGGTGGAAAAGTCAGGAGCAGTGAAGTGGTGGATTAATTGCATCAGCAGCGCTAACAACAGGAAATACATGAAATTTATAGTGTCTTCAAGGCCCCTTTGTCTTGTTGCATAGTGCAGCCTGAATAGATTATAAAGAGACGTCGAGCTACTGAACCTGGTAAGCTTGACTTTGTCAGAAGGTGAAATGCTAAAGGGATTTTTGAAGAACAGAGTTAAATGAAACAAATCAGGGCAATGGAAACAACCTTTGGGTAGCGTAGGTAGTAAAGGTCAAGTGAATTATTTGGGAAGAGAGAGAGAATAATAAAAAATAAATTTGGTCCTTTTGCATTTATTTAGGCTACAGTTCCACGCAGGCCCCCTGCTCCTTCTTCATCCTGGCACTTGTCCCATTTGTCACAGATCTGTACAAGCATACCAACGTGTAGGAAGCTAGCTGGGCAGCTAGAGGGTTTGCTAGGGTACTGTGTTCGATTATTGCTCAGTAGAGGGTCTTATCACAGGAGGTGACCGATGCGTACAGACTGTAATGGGGAGAGGGGCAGTTACATGATTGTCATTCACTGGATTGCCTGTAGCAGCCACAAAAATCCATCCTGAGATCTCTCAAGCAGCTGGTGTCTCTAAGCATTTCCAGTAAAAAAGCACATAACCGGTTGCGTATCTGAGCAAATCTAAACTAGTGAGAGCAAATCTTCCAAAGAGAAAGTATCTTCTACACAAACAGTTATAATAAATTATTATTATACATATTTTAAAATCGGGAAAACTTTTTGCAAGACAACCTTAGAACACAGCAGAATCTCTTTACATCTCTCATTTGCTGTTGCATTTAGCCTTTGTAGAAGTTTTGACTGTTAAAACGTACATGTGATAGAACTAGGTTTAGAGACTGAAGTGTAAGCTTTCTTTGACAATTTTCTTTCTCTTTTTAGTGGTTTGCCTCTTATGGTTATCATCCACAAGTCTTGGTGTGGAGCTTGCAAAGGTAAGTGTATTTAATACTAGAGCTTGCTGAAATTTCTAATGAACTTTTGTATACAAATCATGTAACCATGCCAAAAGCCAGCCATGCCTAAATGATGGCAAAATAACAGCTGTGATGCTTGGCTATAAAACATGGAACAGAATGAATGGTCTTTGAGAATTAAGTGTAAATTGCCTTACTTTCAGCTGGTGGTTCTTTGAAGGTGAGGCTTTGTCTCTTTCAGTATTGCAAACAAACAAGCTGGGGTAAGGGTTAAGCTGCAAGGATGAGTTACTTGGGTGAGAACAGTGGTTTGCAGCAAGCTTTTTGCTTCTGTTCAAATGTGACTGCATGTGCCTTGGCCAGGCTTCATCATGGCTGCCCAGCAAGGATTGCTTCAGTTCTTTAATGTTCTGAGCTTGGCTTGAACAGTTTGGTACATATATTCCATTTACTCACTGCTTATCAAAAAGTACCAGCTCTCCAGAGGGAGGAAAGAAGTTGAGATTTTGATGATGACCTGAAAACCTGAAATCTTTTCCACTGTCTTTACACACCTCTTTTTTTTCTCCCCGCCCCCCTATTTAGCTTTAAAGCCGAAGTTTGCTGAATCCAAGGAGATCTCTGAACTTGCCCATAATTTCATTATGGTCAACCTGGAGGTAGGCTGCCCTGTGATTTGTATCTATGTTACTGCCTAGCCATTAAACATTTGGAGTCTTACTTAACTGGTTGCATCCTGTTTTGTGTACATCCGAAATCCTGCATTCCTGCATAGGTAGTCAGGATTGATTGATATAGCTGATTGTTTTAAAAAGAATTTTCTTTAGTCTGTTTATTTTAATTGTGTTTATAAACCTGGCTCTTTGCCATTGTCTCTTTAACAGTTTGTACCTTGTGTCATTCTGTTGCCACAATAAAGGAATTTATATTCATGCTCTGATAACTTATCAGACATTCCTACACCAAAGTGGAGCATTTAATGCAAATCGACAGAACAGAAAAAAATACTGTTATTTTCACAAATGATGCTTGCTTAGGTAAAAATAATTTTCTTTCCTTTGAGAGGGGAAGATGCTGCAATTACCTAGCATCTCTTCAAGATGTAAATTGCTCAGGGTAAATGGAATCTAAAGGCAATAGCTTGTTTCTTTAAAACGAGTGCTGTGATATCTTGCTAGTATGTCCCCTCTCTTCTGCCTTGGTTTGGTAGGATGATGAAGAGCCAAAGGATGAAGCCTTTAGTCCTGATGGAGGTTACATTCCCAGAATCCTTTTCATGGGTAAGGGATCCACAGCTGTTGTATTCACTCACAGGGCTGTGTTGCTGTTGTTGCCACCTAAATATCCTATTTGTTTTCTTGTTTTGTAGACCCCAGTGGAAAAGTCCACCCAGAAATCATAAATGAGAAGGGAAACCCCAGCTACAAGTATTTCTATACCAATGCTGATCAAGGTACATGCAAAGTAGTTTGAAGTGCATTTTTAGTGAGATGAAACTCTGATACTTTACAGCATAACTGAGGGCTGTTAGATACAATGTGAGTGAGAGGTTCTTTTATGCCTTGAGGAACCATATTCAGAATCATGATTCACCTCAATACCTACTATAATGTCTATAGGACCTAAACTTTGTCTCCAGCTGTGGCATGGAAAATCATGCAATTTGCATGATCCAGCTACAGATAGTTGGGAAAAGGGTACAGGACTGGTTTCTTTTCCCCACAGGTTAATTTGTTGATCTACATGCTGTAACTGTATTGTTTTAAAACACTTTCATCACCAGTTCATCATGATGTTTTCATCTTAAGATTAATATTTGATATCTCTCTGTCTAATCTTTCAGTTGTCCAAGGGATGAAGGAGGCCCAGGAGAAGCTAACGGGTGATGCTTTCAAACAAAAGCACCTGGGAGACGAACTATAATGAATACACTGAATGATGCTTTTCCATGACTTCAAAACTCTAAAAGGAAATGATTAAACAGACCGAGAATGTAGATGCACTGAGGGGACATAATTGTCCTGTCAACAATGTTAGGTTAAACCCTGTTTGGAGTTCGCACACATGCATCAGTTAGTGTTATCTCCTCCTCTGCCTGGCAGTGTGTACTGTGATGGTTATTTGCAACTAGGTAATGTGAAAACACATCACACTGTGTGTTTGAGCAACCACTAATATTTGGTGTTAAAAGGGAGGTGTGTAGGGCAAAACATTTGAGGACAAACAGTGTGATTGGAATAACTAGAAGTAGCCAACATTTTGATGCTTAATCAGGGTTGGATTCCTCTTTTCTCACTAGTATTATGTGATCCCATTGTTTTTACTGGGGATTCCTATGAATGGGGCATGTTCCTGGGCCAGGTGTTTTCTAGACATCCCAAACCATGAATTCAGTCACTAAGCCAAGTAGGATAAATTTCATGAATGTCCAAGTAGCATGTGAAATTATTAGCTCTGCAAACATATTTTTGTGTAAAACTGTGTGTGATTCATCTTCATTTGCCTTTGGGCAGCAATTTAACTTTTTCCTTACGCACTCACCTTTTGATTGTTTTATCAAGTGAGGGTGGGTTATGTTGAAGCTTTACGGGGATTCCCCTTGTATTCTTTGAATGTTTTTTGGCGAATGCCTTGCCATCACATTGTACTGTATTTTTGTACCAGGGTGAAAAATTAAACCTTTTTAAACATAAGCATGCAGACAGTGTTTTTTGGTAAAGGGCATAGCTTCCCATTCTTAAGGATGGGGGGAATATATTTTTGTTTATGTTGCAGTGGTTATTAATATTGAATGTCACAGCTGAAGAAGGTTTTTCTCCTTTTTATAATTAAAAAGACAACAGCTGGTTTTCCCTGTAATTAAAATTCAGCCATTTTTATACTACCTATACAGTTGAGGGCAGGGTAATACCTAGTGTTTATCTACTGGAACTGAAAAGAAAAATAGAGGAGGAAAAAAATCACCTCTTGTGACCTGCTGGAAACGCTTTTCCTAATGCAGCCCAGGGAGCTGTTTGGCGCCTTTGCCACAAGGGTGCATTGCTGGTTCATGGTCAACTTGTTCTCCACAAACTCCAACACTGTCCTCTGCAAAGCTGCTTTCCAGACTGTCAGCCACCAGCCTGTACGGGTGCACAGGTTATTCCTCCCCAGGTGAAAGACTCTGCATTTCCCTTTCCTGAACTTCCTGACAACCCTCTCTCCCCATTTCTCCAGCCTGTTGAGGTCCTTCTGAATGGCAGGACAACTGTCTGGTTATAATCTGCTCTCCCCAGTTTTGTATCATCTGCCAGTTTGCTGAGGGTGGAGTCTTGTCCGTTCATCCAGGCTGTTAATGAAGATGTTGAATTATCAACCCCAAGGGTTCTCCACTAGCGATGAGCCCTTTTCAGCCCAGCAGTTCTGTCAGTTTTCCATCCACCTCACTGCCCATTTATTTAAGTTGTATTTCATCAGTTTGTCTATGAGGATGCTATGGGAGATAGTGTTGAAAGCCTTAGTAAAGCCAAAACAAACATCACCTACTGCTCTCCCCTTGTCCACCAAACTAGTCATTTAAAGCAAAAAAATCCTGTCCAAAGGCACTTGTCATAACTTCCCATAACCAACACAGAGATCATTTTCTACAGATAATTTTTGAGGAGCTATCTGAGGACATTAGGTAGGGAAAATTGTTGTGTGCAATAAACCCAACTTGTCTACTGAGTCTGTTTTTACTGTTCAATAGCATTATAAATTTTACTTTCCAGACCAGTCTGCCTTTACGGGATTTTTGACACCAAAACTCAGTTGGGCACTAAAAGACAAGGACTCAGTGGAAATAATGGAATTATTGCACATTACTATTACCCTGCTCAGCTACTAAATGTTATCTACAGGTTTTATCCTCGGCTTCTCTTGCAAAATTAACAATGAAATTGAACTCGGCGACTATTCTCAAGTTGTATCAGCCTTCAAAGGAAATAATTCTATGTAAGTCCTGAAAAAGGATTTGTGTTTTGCAAAACTGTCTTTTTTTTCCCCAGCTGTATCACTTGACTTAATAAAAATTAGGTCCTGTCTGATGCTTCTTATTTCATTTATAACCTCAGATTGACACGACTATAAAAAATCATTGCTGTGTCTCTTTTTTACTTGCCACCAGGGGGAGGACTCTGCTTGTTCATTTGGGATATGATTCAACAAATAATTAAAAAAAAAAAATCTCTCATGCCAAATAGCAGAGTGCATCTCTGTGACTTCCCAGGCACGCTTTTGCAGCAGCTCTGCCTTTGTCTTTGCAGTGAAATTACAGCCTGTAAGATGTACATTGTTTGTCCCTTTCTTTGCAAAACGCTCTGATGTCAGAAGCAACACAGCCTCAAAGTAATTTTTTAAAAGTTCTTCATCTACAGACATCTCCCTTCAGTGACGGATGTGGGCAATGCGCGACCATCCTCAAAAATTTACTCTCCCTCACCTCTTCTATCATGCATCTCCTTTCCTTCAGCACTTTATGCCTTCCAGACTTGCTACTTCCAAAGGAAAAAAATACTCCGTGATCCTTTTTACTTTGTTATCTGCCTGCCTCCTTTCTCTCTAATTCTTCCTACCCTCTATATTCAGACATGGTGAGCTGGTACAGGTTCCCCACCCTCCCTTCTACTTGCTTTTTTCTAGATTATGCTTTTGTCCTCTGCAGCAAGATGGAGCTTGGCACCTGCTAGCCTGCTTGGCATTTAGCTGGGGTCTTGATAGAGTACGACATAAATGCTGCCACAGCTTGATTGCCAGGGGCAGCTAGTTAACAAGTGTGAAAGCTGTTTCACCTCTCTGGATTGCAGGCTAAACTTACTTTTGATCTGTTACTTAAATATTTTTCTACCAGTTAGTTTTACACCTGGGCATTTTAGTTGCTAATGCAGAATCTTTTATGCTCTTCTCCTTTTTAATCTAGATTAGGTGATACTGCAGGTTGGCATTTTCCTCTGTGCAGAGAGATACATCTTGAACCTTCCATCCAATGGTTGCTTTGTCTGTGTTGTGTAACTTTATGCACACAAGCAGCTCCACTGGGTTTAGAATTGCTGCTTACAGGTCAGTGTGTGTTGTAGTTGCATTTAAAGTTAATTATACACCGCAGCAGCTCAACTGTGCACAGTAACCAAGGCCTCAGATTAGTTTGCCCCCATCAGTTTGTTCTGTGTGTTGCCCATCTGCGTATGACTTGCAGTAAACCTGCATACTTACGTAACTTCTTTGGATGCAATCCCTTTGGATACTTAGCTTCTGCTCCGCTTGTGGTGATAACAAAACCCAAAGACACTTCAGATTTCTTAGTATAGACCCGGGGAGCTGCCAGGCCAAATCAACCTCATGTAAACAAACATGCTGTCAGCGCTCTTTCTCCCAGACACAACCCACAGAGGGAAAAAAAAACCCCAAAGTTAATTAAAGAGTGACTGGATTGCAGCTAGCCATCTGGCAGCCTGGGAGCAGAGGTTGCTTTGTGCACCTGGGGCTGAGCAGGCTTTAAGGAAGTGTCAGCTAGAGACACGGGAAACCTTTCCTTTGCCGTGCTTAGCAGCAGGGAACAAACGTGCAACAACCAAGAACGCCAGCGTGGCCAGGGTGGCCCGCCCATCATCCTGGCATGCTGAGTTTAGTAGTCATTTACTTCAAATGCGCTTTTGTCCCCGTGGCTGTTTGCCTGCCATCGTATCTAGCCTGTGTCAAACTGCTAGTGAGCTTCATTCATTGCCTTCACTTACAGCTTGTGTAACAGATACCTCTGAAGTGAGGTATTATTAAACCCGCATGAATGCAAGGTCGTATATCCACGGAGGTGATGAAACTTTCCTTAACTTTTGGCAAGAGGAGAGGCATTTGCATTTGCATTATGCTGTGATATTTATCTGCAGCTGACCCAGTATTATGCCTGATTGGGTTTGCCCAACCAGGAGAACCACTCCAGGGCTGTTCCTCGACAAGCATGGCTATAGGTGGATCAAAACTTGAGACCTGAGGATGGAGGTTCAGGAAGCAATAAAGGTGGAATGACACCAAGCAGAACTCTGTTCAGGGCACAGGATAAAAAGGAGAACTTCACTGCAAGTCCACGCTCACCTCAAACAAAGCAAAGCCAAAGGTTGAAGTTTATCTAGAAGACTGCACCCCACTTCCAGACAGTTGTGGAAGTTGTCTTTAGGGCTGACTGGAGAGGGGGGCTTGCTGCCTGGAGGGAGCCCCGAAACGGTCGTGAAGGTCTGTTGAAGTGGTAAAAGTCATTTTGTCTCAAAACTATCAGGCATGTTAATCCAATCCCCCTTTCTTCCTCCAAGATACAGGTGCCAATTTGTTAAGCAGTTTATTTGACTAAACTGCTTTTAGTTTGCTTTTCCTTTCAAAGTTTGCCTAGCGTAAGGAGTGGCTGCACAGAGTTCCCAGGCCTCTCATTGTGTGGGGAGCACCACTCCTGTGGGAGGTGGTGATTCACTCCGGCAGCGCCAGCCCGGTGCCACCACCTCAGCCTGCCCCAAGGAGCGGGAATCTCCACTGACAGGTGCCAGCCAGTTCCTCTGGCCTGTCACAGGCATTGGGGACAGGGTCCAAGATTTGAGTGATCCTCTCCAAGCTGTGAAAAATGTACAATTTTGTAATGGCTGAATCTATAGTAGGTCCCTTGATTAGTGACCAAAAAAAAAAAAAAAAAAAAAAAAAGAGACCCCAAACTTCTCTGTTCACAACTATGCTGGAAGCAGGGACTGGCTGACCTGTGCTCATGGCATTCCAGGTTCTGGCTGAGAACACCCAGAGAGGCTGTTACACGCCATGCTGTGCTGGAACTCCTCCCAGGATGGGGCAGAGCAGCCCACCAAGCTTGGTGTGGGCAGCGGGCAGGGTACATCCCAGGCATGGGATCACCGGGTGGGTGCATGCTGTAAAAACAATCGAGCATTTCTGAGCTGCTCCCATGGTCTGCTTTCCTCCAACCAGCGCAGGTGTCTTGTTCTCCATTTCCCATCTCCCCGGCATGATGTGGGGGATGAAGGGGAGACAACTTCCTAGAGTTTCCTCCTTCTCAAAAGGGCATGATCCCATTGCTGCCACCCAAGCCAGGGTAAGGGAGTGAAAGCTGACAGCAGCTACGTGAGGAGCCACAGCAAGGCTGAAGGGGCAGAACAGTCTGGACTGAATTAGATCATTAGAGATCATTTGTTGGTATACACTCGTTTTTTTGGACCATTTTGCACATGCACAGCGTGGTGTAGGTAGATATGCTGCAGAAATATGAATTGATAAGAACTGCAGATGTCCTCCCCGCTTTCTGAGTGTGTTTCAGGACACAACACAATATGCTGTGCATAAAAGAAGATGCATTGGCAGCACGGTCAAATCTGGCTGTCACTTTATTTTGCTATTTCTAATATTATGAACAGTTTTCAAAATCCCATTTGTAAGGATTTTGGTGCGTTAGCCCTGTTAAAGAGAATGAAATTCACACATGTCTTGGGGACACAGCATGGGGCATACATGCTGTTTATTGCACGCTGAAGTGAAGAAGCACCTGGGTGAATGCTACCTATTCAAATAAGGAGAATTTTGTTTCCCCCTTGCAGTTGCCGTGTTTTCACCTAGTTTCCATGGACAACAGCTGGTAATAAGCCAAAACTGCTGCTTTGTGTGCAAACTGTGCTTCTTTGGGATACAGTTTTGTCGGTGTGTGCCCAATGCCTACCACTAGCTTAGACGATGACTCTCTTAGACTCATGATCAATAATATTACTCCTTACAGCATCGCACACAGCAGACCATCACCCTTGATTTAGGTGCTTTGGTGCTGCTCTTGCTTTAGTAATAAATAATCAATAAAATAGTGTTTTTAGAAAAGTGGGAACTGAAGAGATGAAAATTGTTGCCTTAGATCAATTGTACTGTGTGAGGATGCAGTATTTTGAACTAGAAACATAGTGGAGTATGCATGCCGTGCTTGATAAATGTGCTTGCATAACTGCTGTGAGAGAGTGCGATAGAGCCACACATCAGAAAACAAGATAAAGCATAACATCTGCTTTCCCTTCCACCTCCATGGGCTTGTGGGAGTTCTCTTCTGCTTCCTCATTTGCACATCTATAAATTAAAATAATACAGAGCTCTGTCACAGAAAGTTGTGTGAGCAACTCCGGAATGTTAAGTCCTGGAAGGGAAGTACACTGGAAGAGCTAATAATATTGACTCCATAAATTATAGGAATGTGGCTAAACAAAATGATAGACAGAAAGAATCATTACAAATTCCCCTGTCTCCTAATTGCCTGGGGGCACCCCTTCTTCTTTTGGTTAGCCCTGACTGAGAAAAGGCTTGTGCATCAACAGTGGCATTTCAGGGATGGCATGAAATCTGGAAAAGCCTTTGGGAAGTAGGCTGAACAGTGGCTCTGCGCTCGTGTCTGCAGTCATGGGATGTTAAATCAGGTGATAACTGAGCAGATGCTCAAGGGACCCTAAGTCATAACGTGTCATCTGCATCAAAGGTGTAGGTATCTGCCCATGACCACTTGCCTTCCATGTTGGTGCTTTACAGGGCTGTTGGCTCACAATGGTTTGCTAGATTGAGCGTCAGCAGACAGAGGGACATGCGTTATTACCGTCACCACAGACACCATGTTGGGTAGAGTGGAAGTCAGGTTTTGGAAAAGGCAGGGATCACATTTCCCACAGCAATGAGAGCACTGCAAGGAGCTACAAAGACTTTTGTAGGTGTCAAGCTTGCTAGACTGTCTTTAAAATAACTGTTGTAATGAGTCCAGGGTTTTGTTATGCTGTCAGTTATGTCAGGTTGCCTACACAAAGCTGACACCTTGCTTACAGCTTAAATCAGGGCCTGGCTTATATAGCAATAATTTTAGTTGGGGTCTTGATGGCAAATAAATATTTTCATTCTAGATGAGGTTATAAAATCACTCCAGTGCTGTGTAGAATTGTCCCCTGGGCCACCTGGCAGATAGCTCTGGCTTGAGTATAATGGAGTATAATGAGTAAAATGGAGAAGCTGTATGGCATCTCTGATCTGCGGTGAGGTGTTCCTCGAAGCTTCTCTGTGTCTCTCCTGTGATTGTTCCCAAAATGCACACCTTGGCTAGATGCTAGTTATATAGCACTACCGTGCTCTCTGAGTTTCTACATTTTGATGATATTGTTAACTAGTCAACTGCCCTGGGGAAAATGTAGCAATAAAAGCAATTTGCAGACTCCTTTAAAGTGGCTGAACTGTTACAAAGCTAAAGCTTGTCCAAGGGCTGGTTGACCTTCAAGCCAATCCAAAGGTGGTTACTGAAGATCATGAGATGTGCAAAAAGCTTCTACAAGGAGCCAGAGCGATCTCTCCTGTTTGGGCAGTGTCTGAGCTGCATCAGAGTGCTGCACATCAAACAGCACAGCACACCACGACGGGGCTGGGTGGGAAGGGAATGGAGCTCCGGGGGCCGCGGCAGGCTGCAGAGGTGCCTGCACCCCCCAGTTTTAGAGCCCTGAGGTGGTCCCTGGGGGCTGCTTAGCTGGTCGAGAAGAGGAGGCAGGAACCCTGAAACCTTCAGGTGGCTCCTGCTCCGACCTCCCCTCACAGGAGTCACCTTCTCCCCGGGCCCATCACGATCCTTCCTGTTATGCTTTGGCACTTGTTTACAGCTGGCATCGGGGAGGCACTGCCATCTTTGCTGGCTGTTTGGGAAGCACCTCCGTGGTTACACGTTTAAAACACCCGTGATTTCGTTCACTTTCTCTGAGGAATCACCTCCGAAAGAAAACTGTTTGGGTTTCCCACCAAGGGACAGGCCACAACAAGGTCTCTGTCTTTGAGCTTGGGGTCTGTTTGTAGGATTTTAAAGCCAAAAGACTCTGCTGGAACCTCTTCATGAGTCCTCCTTCAGGCAAGCCACCTGAGGAGGTCACAGGATCTTCAGCCTGTGATCACAGGGGAGATCACAGCTGCCGCCTCAGGTTTTTCGTCCTCTCAGCAGCAGACCCGACCCTCAGCCCTCCCATCGGTAGTTCCTGCTGCTGCCACAGCCGACACTAGACTTCAGAGTTAACAGTTCTATGAAGTGAATTCCAGACCGTGTGGAGAGTGCGACAAGGACGGCAGGTTAGGGCGGCACCTGCGACGTCATTCCCGCCACCGGGGCTCCGGGAACGCCTGAGGTGATCCGTGGCCCCGGGAGCGGGGCGCGGGGTGGGGGGCAAACGCCAGGACGGGGCCCCCGGGGTGTCGGGCCGCCCGCTGCCTCCCGCCGGCCGCGGCATGCGGAGCGGAGCCGCGCCCGGCCGGGACCCCCCGCCGGCCCCGCCGGGGCTCCCGCGCTCCGGCCCCGCCGCCCCAACCGGCCGCCGCCCCCCCTGCCCCGCCGCGGCTCCGCCCCCGGGGCCGCCCCAGGTGCCGGCGGGGGGGCGGCTCCCGCCAACCGAACAGCGGCCTGGGGACTGGCTCGGCTCGGCGTTGCCGCTCCCGCTCCTCCGCCTCAGGTAAGGGGGAGCCTCCCGCGCTGGGCGCGCCGTCGGGGCGCAGCCACCCCCGTCGAAAGTAACGGTAAGGGGGGCCGGGCGGCGCGGCGGCGGCCCCTCAGGCTCCCGCTGCGGGGCGGGAACCGTGCCTCGCCTCAGCGGCCCCGCCGGGCGCCCCGAAACTCTCCTCGGGGCCGTCCCCGGGCTCGGCGGCCGGCGGCGGGCAGGGCGGAGGCCCGGGCGGCGGCAGGGGGTGCACCGGCCCCCGGGACCGCCGCGGGCGGGCGTTGGCTGTGGTGCCGGGGGGTGCCCGGCGGGCAGCGGTTGGCGGGACGGTGTCGTGCGCCCCTGAGGTACGGTGTGACAGGCAGGCCCTCAGGAGCGGCGGGGAGGAGGCGGTAACAGCAGTTACATCTCTAAAATAAATATTTGCCAGCAGTCAGAGGTGGTATAATGCTGCTTTATCTTTAAAATAGCCTGAGCGGGAAGGGGGGGCTGGAGGCCGGCGCCTCGCCGGCTGTTTTCCAGCTGGTGTGCGACCTCTGTCAGTTCCTGTCACCCTGGGCCGTTGTTTTCTGCTCAGCGAGTTGCAGCTGGGAAAAGCCACAAACTGGCGGGAAACGCGGGGGCTGGGGTGGGTTGGGGCTGCCCCGGGCAGGGCAGAGACGTGCCCCCCCCCCCCCTCCCCCCCCCGGTGCTGCCCCCCACGGGTGTGAGGACGGGCCGCGGTGGGCAGCCAGCCCCTTACACAGACCCAAACAGGTCAGTCTTTGGGATGTAATTCATAAAAAAAAAAAAGTATAAACTTCCCAATTTCTCTGGTTCATGCTGTATGCAACACCGGTGGTCTTTTCTCCTCATGTCCTGAGGCTGTGCGCTGTTTTTCCCCGACGTTCCTCCTGTGCAGCAAGGCTGTGTCGTCTAGTGCGTGTGGCAACATTGCGCCGTGGGTATTGCCTGCGATACATCGCTAACGCTGGCACGAGCGTTCCCATCTTTCTGCTTCCCGAGGTTCTGTCTCTGCACTGTCCTTCTTACACCATGAGCGTTGGTTAGTTTGTGCAGTGCATCAGGTTGGTCTGACCTAAGTTAAGACTAACCTGGCCAAAATAAAAAAAATAAAAAACCAAAAAGTGGGGGTGGTTTAATTTTAACCTGGATTTATCCCTTGACTTGAGACAATGTAAGACCGTGGCCTCGGGAGTTTAATTCATGTTTCTGTGCACTTCCTTGGTGGCAAACCTGGTTTCAGCCTCTCCTGCTTTGTTCCTCATCGCTCCCTCCTGACCCGGTGCTGCACCCTCAGTAGTGCTACTAACAGTTTGTGGGGTTTCATAGTAGCCTGGCTTAGCGCTAGGTTCAGATAAACCTCCTCCTTTAAGCATTTTTTTCTCCTCTCTCTCCCTCCCATGGTAAGAAATGTCAGTGGAACTACTTGCTCTGTGTATTTGAATCCGTACTCAGATAATGGGAGCACTGGTAATTGGATTATAGTGCGCACAAGATCAAATCCATGTGCTTCTGTATGTAAGTGTGTAACTGAAAAGCATTTATTTCCTGTTATTTGTGCTTGCTATCCTGGAAGTGGTTGTATATGCATTTACTGAGACCTTGCTGTGATCACTGCCTTCAGGTCTGTTTTATCAGGACAATTTGTAGTGTAAGTCAGAAGAAAGGCGAATAAACCGATCTTTAAATCAAGCTTCCTTTGCAGTTTTGACAAAACTGCTGCCCTCTTGGCAGGTACGATAAATTTTCAGGTGACAAATGGAGAAGACTTACTAGCTTTAGGTTTTAATAGCAGTAGTTCTTGCAACATCTAGGTGTAGCGAAGTGATACATGTGGTATTCATTAGCATGCTAGTTGTCGTGTAATAGTCATGTTAGTTGACTTGTGCGTGGTTCAGCTAGTTTCTCCTACTTTCATTTTCATGTGACCTGACGCAGGTCCAGATCAAAATGGGCAGGTCACAGCACCACATTTCAGGGTCTTGTATCATGTTGGCTGGTTGTAATGCCAGGGAAAGGCACTTGTGTCCACTTAACCCTCCCCGGTAAGTCAATGTCTGTTCTTTGTTACTCCTTTGGCCCGAAGAAGTAGTTTTTTCTGAGGCAGTTCTCAGCGGCTGACATGGGGAAATGTCCTGAACTGGTAATCTCAGGTATGCTTCTTGCTGTAAAAATATATCTTGTGCTTAAAGTTCTGCAGTGTTTAGTGAGCTCTTGCAAATGTGTGCTTAGCTTACTGCAGGGCGGTAGTATTTGATCTTTGACGTAAGCAGTAAGACTTACATTTGGAATATAAATATATTTGGAAGCATTAACTAATTAAAGTATGGGAATTGCAAGGGTGCTTGTTCTAATCCTGGTTAGCAGGGGTCTTACTTCGCAGCATGGAGAACATCATAGCACACAGAAACGAAGTAACTTGTTGATCACAGATTTTCTGCTTGGAGGAGGAGGAGGACAAAAGGCAGCAAATTAAACTTCTGTGCTGCAGAGGCATCCTGAGCTGGCCCTGTACAGGTGGTTACCACAAGACAATACTAGTCTCCAACCACCTGATTTGGTTAGGACAGCAGCTTGCTTTTACCTATAAACGAAAGGTTTTAGGCCTGGTGATGCAGAAAAATCTGTTACTGTCTCCTGCACACCTGTGGGGGAGTGTCTACCCGAGTCTGCATATGGCCTGACTAGCTCCAAGTAGTATGAATTCTATCATCTGCCTGATCTTGCCTTATCTTCTACCACTGTGGGAAGGCATGGTCACGGCTTTCTCTGTGGAGGGCTTTATCCCATAACAGAACATAGCTGTGCCCTGCCTTCCAGCTGGAGAGGGATCAGCAGGGAGTTACACATGTCTTGGCAGCAGAATTGGTATGGGTTTGTCTTGTATGTTCGTTCTGAGTGCTTTTATGTCACTGCTACTTCAGTGTATTCAGCAGTTGGATACTCAGAAGTATTTCACTATTGTCATTTTGTTCTCAGAGAAAGTGAGGCAGAACTGCCAGGGTGGAGAGCCGATGAGAAAGGGACTGATGCCCATTATCTTGGCCATTGCTGCAATGTTTGTAACAGGAAGCAAGAGCTTTAATGATGGTGAGTTTTATAGTAGCAATCAACATCTTGAGCTTGCACTGTCTTCTGGAGTCAGGGCCGGTTCAGGGTCAGCCTCAGCTAGCGGTTCTGTTGGTCTAGAAATTGGTTGGCTCCTTTGGTTTCCAAACTCAATGGAATATTCAGGGAATTGCGGAAATCTCCTCTGCATCTGCTTTCTAGGGCATAAGGAGGATGTAGGTCTCTTGTTCTGTGCATCATCTGGGAGAGAGCTGAGCTGGCCTTGGTTTAGCTCCCCTTTAGAAGAGGATGTCTTTGTACTGTTAAGTATTTTCCTCGATGCCTTCTGGAGTAGCGTGTTTGTCAACAGGCATGGAACTATGTGACGATAAAAGAGCTGCAATGAAAATGCTCATAGAAGAGAGTAAAAAATGTGAGAACTTTTATTTCTTTACATTTTCGGACACTGTAAAATTAGAGTGACTAATTCCTCCTTCCTGAGGGTTTTGTTGTGGCTCTAAAATGGACTTTAAGGATGTTGAAGGTTATGGAGGAAATGGGAGAGGCATGGCTCTAGACACAGACATTTGGCTTGAGGAAATCTAACAACAGTCCCTGCCTGCTGCCTAACAAAGTGTAGTTGTAAAGGTAGAGAGTTGATAGAAAAGGGTGATATCTGCAGGTTCTTGACTTCTGTTCCATGCGCAGCAAATTCTTTGAAGACTTTTTAAAGCCTGTGTTTCCAAATTTGAATGGGTAGTAACAATAACAAGTAACCACCTATGTTGTTTAGAGGTTTTTATCGTTCAGTTGCATATATTGAACTCATTTGTAGCATGTGAATTCCAGACCAAATCCACTACAAGCATCTTCTTGTAAAGACTTCTGGACTCATCAATAAATCAATTTTAGTTTTTGCTGTCAAGATGAGGGGCTTATTTTTTTAAAGTAATAAACATAGACTTAATTGTTTTTCTGTTTACACTGTTGAATTATTTTTGTTCTAGATCTATCAAGTGAGTTATTTGGATGACACCTCAAAATCAAGTTCTGGACAGTACTGAAGTGCAATCCAGAGGCTGTCCCAGGGAGCAACTGTTGCAGAGGGCAGGGGTGTGAGAACAGGGGGAAACGTAACGGATGCTGAAAAATGCGCAATACTCTGGGCAAGAGCAAGGTGCTGTCTTGTTGCCAAGTGAGATGATTATCAATTGTGTGGATCGTGAGAACAGATTTGCCCTTGTTTGATCCAAATTCTGATCTGGAATAGGTGGCTGCAGCTTGTTATTTACATAAGGTCTGAATTTGTCCATGTGTTTTGGCAGTCTCCACAAGGCAAGATAATGTGAGTCAAGATGACAAATGGGGTTTTACCTTTGTTTATTGGAGGGGAAATGCACTAGAGACAGAGTTGGCCTTTAGATTGTATTAGCCATGAAAAAGAGAACCAAATTCTGTTATGTTTTTCTGCTCTAAATCTGGAATAACTACTATTTTAAGGTAGTTATTTTTGTGTAGATGCAGACATTTTGTAAGTTGAAGACATTTCCACATTCTACTGCAGTTTGCCATTGCAGCACAGGAGACTTCGATGCAGGCTTTGTGCAAAACACCGGTGTATACAGATGTATTTCAGCTGCTCCTTGGTTCTACTTACTTTGCTGCCTTTCTGCAGGAAACACATAATGATTCCCATGCGAGGTTTTGCATCCACTTGTAGGATTGATCAGGAACTTTTAGATTAATCTAGATAATCTCCCTTTAATAAATTTTAAACTGGGGGCTCCGAATATCTGATGTTATCTTAATGTCCATTACTAACCAAGCACAAGTTTCCATTCTCTTTGTACACCAGGGCTTTCTACTTCACCTTCAGTGAAGGAGGTTCAGACCTTTACACAGCAGTGTGTTCACAGTATGACCTGCCTGCCCATTAGTTTCTTACATAATATTTCCATTATCCATCTTTATTGTAAACATTGTAATCCTTTTGCTTCTACATCGCAGGTTCAACAGTGTGACCACTCTCTTGATTCGTATACTCACAGCAAAGCCTCCATCTGTCTCATGGATTGTAGATCTAAATTGGTAACTATCACTTGCTTGCAGTATTTATTAGCGGTTATGTTAATTGCTCATACTGTGTTTTCTGCTACTGCTAAATATCTCTTGTAGTAAAGTGTTTGTATAGGACTCATTCAGGTCACAGCCTTACTTGCTTTACATACTTTTTCTTAGGGCAGCATATGTTGGCTGTAAAAAGATTCCATTACTTGATAAAAATCTGGTTCAGGATTTAACACAGTTCCTGAAAAAGGAAAAAAAGATTTTTTTTCTGATGACAGAACACAGAAAGGGAGTGAGTTTTTGTAACAGAAAATTGACATAGATGTGCAATTTGGGAACTGGAATATTTTTGATGTGGATGCACATTTTAAGACTTTTTGGGGAAAAACCCCACAAGTTATTAACTCCTTTTGGAAGGAAGTTATGCTGCATGTCAGTAATGCCTCCCATGGATTACTGCTAAGCTGTAAATATTGGAGATGAAGAAATTTTTTGGTTTAGCTACGTTTTTGTTTCTTCCCTACCACATAACTTACCAAATAGTTTCCACAGCCTTTTAGCACCTTCAGAGCTGTCTACACTGCTGCTGTCCTATGTTTCTATAAGAGCCTTGGTGCACGTATGATCTATTTGACTTTAGCACCATGTACGTGGGTGGGTTTGTTTAAACTTTTACCTTTTTTTAGCCTCATTATTCCTGCTTTTACCAAATGAATGTATCTAGTAATCTCTTTTCTTCCTTCCGCGCTCCTCAGTGCCTATGGCTAGCCAGGAGTCTAATAGGTGCAGCTGTGTTTGTGGCTGTGCCCCTTCTTTTGTTGCCTGCTGTAAACTACTTCTTCCTTCTTGACTGATAGTTGTTAACTTTTTTCTCAATTTTTCTCTGGCTGATCTTGAGCACTGGAACTTGGTGTAGTCAAAGGAATGGTTTAACTGATAGCCCTGTAAGGCAATAAAATAGTCCATTAGGAGAGACAGCAGAGGCTCAGTTGCTGAACACATGTGAAGGAAGGCTGGACCCAGCCTGGAGTAGCATGCTGTTGTAAGATCTTTGACTCTTAGAAATATAGAAGGGCAGTTTCTCCCTCATCTTCTCACCTGCCTAATAAAAGAAACGTGTGTGTGCTAGCAGATGATGATGAAACAGTTAAACAATCACATTTAAATTGCTGCTGGTCCTATATAACTCACAACATATGCAGTAAATTTGTTTTGGCTTTAAAAATAAAGCAATGACAAATATTAAATATGTTTTTACTGTTACAAATGCACATAACTTGTAATATACAGGTTCATAACAAGTTGAAATTGCAGATGTGTCATAGGTGTAGTTTGAAATATAAGTTCTGTCAGTGTGACTGTGTTTCCATAGTTAACTGAGGTGACTGACAGCAGACAATGAGACTCATTCCTAAATTCAGATTTCTTCCTCATGATGTTGTGAGAGAGAATGGGATGTGAAAATGGCCTCTTTGAGCAGACCCATGTGTCTGCTAATACAGAGATATTTAAACTTCCAAGGGTAATGATCAGGTTTCTTGTTTCTTGTCTGTGAGAGGGTAGAGACCAGCGCTCTTAGTTGGTAGCCAAAACCATAAGTGCTGGCAACACTTGAAGTCAGCCTTAGGTTTTTTTCTGGAAATGAATGGATGGCAAGATACACCAGTTGATTTCTACCCAACACCTTCAGCTTTAGACAGCTCATGTACTGCTTTTTGCTGAAGTTGCTGTAGGCAGTAAATACTGCGGAACAGGGGCAGTGGTGACCACTTTCAGTAATTTGTAAGAGCTGTAACACTTTGGTTTGTGTTGCATTACAGAACAGTTTGATTCTTCACCATGATGTTGGTCACAAATTAAAGAGCACAGCTGTGTGGAGCCATCTGTATGACACATTTCAGTGGGTACTGAAGGCAGCGAAGGCTGGTTTCCCATGGAGGTGTCTTAGGGCAACAGGCTTCTTTTCTGTAAACTTCATTAGACCAAAATAGAAAATAAAGGCAGGAGAGCCACCTTGACTGAAGAACGTATTCTTTGGTGGATAATAAGCTCTGATTAAGATTTTATTGCTTTAGAGCATTTGTAGCATCCTCCTCCTGTGTGTTTTCTCAGTCTAATAAAAGACAAGCTCACACTGCAGGCTTTTTGCTCAATAGGGAAATAATAAGGTATCTCATAGCTACATAACTGCCGATTCTTGCAAAACTAGTTGGAAGTGGATGTGTTTGAGACCTTGTTCCCATTGCAAAAGCATGTGGGGAAAACAGGTTGTCAATGTTAGCATGCTCTTAGCCAGAAAGAATTAGGCTGCGCAGGCAAAGAACTAAAAGATGCAAGGTCTTATACTGAAGTGTTCGCAAGGGCAGTCTGATTGTTTTCTTCTCCTGGGTAATCGATTTTCTGTAACATAGCTAAATCTTCCCTGTGTAAGTATTTTCTTGAGGATTATTCCAAGGCAATCAAAATGGAAACAGTCATGAGCCTCTCTTTTGAACTCTGCATTGCCAGCTGTGTTTGACTTGGTCTTCCGTAACAAAACCCTAGTTAGTCTGCACGTCCTTGTCAAACAGCAGAGATGCTGCTGTATTTGGAGACATCCTAAGCAAAGAGCATGTGTGGCTGTGTACCCAGAGAGCAGGGGGTTACACTGCCAGATAAATGTCCTTCCACCAAGGAGGAAATAAAATCCTCCAGGAGTGATGGCTGCGCGAGCTGTTCCAACAGGTTGGACAAGAGCTCCCTGACGTAGACATGTAGTTGTCTTTTCCCTCTGCTGCTGAATCTCTGCCAGGTGCGGAGGGCCTGCAGGAGATGTGAATTTGTGGACCTTTCTCTCAGTAGCATAGCAACTGCTGTTGCTTCCCACTGCTTGGTCCCCTCCCCTTGGCTCCCTCAGCTGTGATGGTTCAGGAACTGAACCAACTTTAAAAACAGCCCTGCAAAACAGGAGAAGTTGTAGGAGGATTTATTTTTAACTGGGATCTCTCTGTTCTTTGAACCAGCTCTCTGCGTGGTCCTCAGGAGTGGCATAACTAGGGAGTGCTTGGAGCAGGGGTGGGACAACAAGTGGGGAAGAGGAAAGGAGGGGAGGAGAACTGGGAGAAAGGTCTGCTGATTTCTGGCTTCAGGATTCAAGCATAAATTCAGGGGCAGTCCTGGTGGAATACAGCTTCAGTAATGATAAGCCATTAGAGGAGTCATCAGTAATTAGTACCAAAGTCCTTTCAGTTTCACTTTGTTGACCAGAGGAAGGGCAAGGGGAAAGCCAAATTTAAGCAAGGGGGTGGAATTTTCTTTGGAAATGTTGTGCTCTGACATGGTCTCTATGATTCAAGGAGCCGACCTGCAGCATCTCCAGTGTAGCACAGTGTCACGCACAGGCCAGCAAGTGTTGTGCTTCTATGACAACAGCCCTGCGTTCTGTGCAAGTATCGTTTGATCTTATTTTCTGCATTGTGCTTCTCACAAAGCTGCTCTAGCTGGCCACATTCTGTAATTGCTTTTTTAACTGAGATCTGAAAGTTGCATTTGTAGCCAGGTACGCTTTTGATTATAGCAGTCTAGGGGGGTTAATGGAAGCAGCAGTGTTTCATTGAAAAGATCAGCTTGGAGTGTGTGGATGGATTCTGCAAAGGCAGGGGTGGAAAGAAGATATCGATTCCTGTATGATTTGTTAGAGGTCTGCCTCTGAATCTTTAAATGACCAGGCTTCAGGTGATGAGGGGATCCCATTTTTAAGCCTTTGTGAGTGGAATGGAGAAGTAGAGATTTTTAATAGTGGGGTTTTTTTTCCTTCTTTAGGAAGTGCACACGTGTTCTTAGTGGCGTTTGTGGAAGATACATATATGTATGAGGAAGATAAATTATTCAGAGATAACTTACTGTCTTCCAGCTTGGTGATGGTACAAATGAACTAATCATCTGGGTTCATAATTTTTGCAGCTGAGATTTCTGATATTTGAACTGAGGCAGTGAGTGGATTGGCCTGAGTGAGTGCATGAAAGTCAGTTGGATGTTGAATTCTTCATTTTAGAAATTCCTGTTATGAACCACAAGACGTGGGTAAAAGAGCCCTTTTCTGATACACTGGTGAGAAGGAAATCTGTACTTGTGTTTTCTGGAGTGCTTGCAAAGGACTGTAGTGTTGCTGAATAGCAGCTGAAGTTCAGAAGAGTGTGTATCCGAATTGCATAGAATCCTACAGAGAATCACTTGTGGGAAGATTTTACTGCATTTAGTGCAGCTGTTGACTGTTGAGCCACTGAGAGAAGTTCTTTAGGAACCGTACTTGTTGATGCAATCTGAACAAAATGTCTGCTGCACCAGCCCTTGAAACCATGAGAAAGTTGCATGTGTTTAATCAGAGATAAACAGCCATGCGTATTTTACTGAAGCTTAAACGAGATCAGTTTTGATTTCCTTACCCTGTGTTGGGAATTTAAGTCATATTGTCTTCCCTATTTAAATTGCCTTTGGACAGCATTTTGGTTTATAACTGTTCAACTACAATGAGTTTTGAATTGCTTTGTTTTGTGTCAGTGAGTGAGTGAAGTCCTGTGTGCAAGTGAGACTTGCCAAGAAGGAAAGTATTTGGGCACGTGGTGATAGTAGACATTGTGAGTTTTGTTCCCCAGGGTGCCTGTGAATCTGAGTTGAGGGGGAAAAATAACTTACTTGGTGCTTTCTGACGCTGCACACAAGTAGCACATGTCCTAGTTTGCACGAGTAGCTGCTGATCTGACCTGTGCTGTCATTGCCCCGGTTTGCCAACCCTATGACCAGTTCTAAGGAGCTGAGACCATTGCTTGTTTGATGTGGGCTAGATTTTTGGAACACCTAACAGTGTTACATATCTGATAAAAGGTAAAGTTTCCTTTTTCTTCTCTTGGTAGTAATTTGGTCTGTATAGTTGTCTCCTGCTCTGTACAGAGATGAAAAGTTGGGGCCTTGCATTCTCCCTTGGAGTGTCTAAGCTGTATATATTACAGCAGCCAAGGCTGCGCAGTGAGTTCCACCTGTCTGGATACTTCTGATTATGCAGCTGTGTTTTTGGTTTGTGAAGCCAGTTCAGGGTCACAAGAGGAGGAGGGACCTCTGAGGCTGCATCTTCCCCCCTCCCCACCCCACTAATATCCCCAGCTCTCATGTCCCCGTAATAAGGGGTAATTTATCCATTCCAAATGCTGCCTGCAGCCCCAGTGGACCCTCATTTCATGCAGGTGCTGTTTATTTTAATTGCAGTCTTGAGAGTACATACGTGTTGGATGGATTCAGAGTTTTCAGCGGAGATTCCTGGTGTTTCAACTTCTCCCATTGATTTTCTTTTTTCTTCCTTCTGTAAATGTTGAGGCCCAAACTTCTCTGGTGGTGGTGCATGTGCTAGAAATGCAGATTTCCCCTAGTAGTCATGGAAGGAATTATTTAGGTTTACTTGCCTTGGAGGCTGCTTAGTGATTGCATAGTTGGATTCACTGTCAAAGATTTTAGTTCTTGGTTGCAGTACTCCAGTTTATTGGAGCAACAGAAGTGGCATGCTGCCACAGGAGTAAAGAATGCTGTTTCCCCACTAGTATTTGAACAATCTGTAATAGCCATCTGTTATTCTTTTAAACACAAAGCTGTGTAACAGGTGTTTTTCTTGCATTTGGAAATCTTAACATTACAAGTAGATAATAGAAAATTAAAGCCAGGATTTTAAAGATTTCAAGGTGTGTTCCTTTTCATTCAGCAGGTATAGTGGTTTTGATGTTAGAAAGAAGAGAGAGAAGCTAAACATATGGTACACACTTGAGGAAAACAAATGCTGAACTGCTCTTAAATCTGTTCTTTTTCAATGTTTGTCATTTTCTTAGATGGCTTCAGTAACAGATACCAGATACAGGCAGAAAGATACCTCAGATCAAAATTTTGATTACATGTTCAAACTCCTGATCATTGGCAACAGCAGCGTGGGTAAAACATCCTTCCTCTTCAGATACGCTGATGACACTTTCACACCAGCCTTCGTTAGCACAGTAGGAATTGACTTCAAAGTGAAAACCGTTTACAGGAATGACAAGCGCGTGAAACTGCAGATTTGGGTAAGTGCCAGTGTTTTCAAAAATACTTTATATTAATCCCAGCAATGATATGGTGATAAAAAAGTAGGTTGTTTGGGAACGGAATTTTGGATTAATACAGGTTTTGATTGCTCATAAGTTTTGTGTGGCTGTATCATGTGTATCCCTGCAGTGTAGCTGAGTAAGTTCTCCTTGTATCACTGTCTTGCTCAACTAGTGGGACTCCTGATATGACCTGAAGGAGCTGCATGTGTTCCCAGGAGTCAGTGTGCTGTTACACTGCGACAAACCCAAGGCGGGTCTGGAGCCCTTCAGCAGCACTTTTTGAGTGAACACTAGTAGGTGAAAAAATTCAGTGAGTGTTCAACGAGTGAACTCTACACGTAGCTTCTATTATCAGCTTATGTCCTCCAAATAAGATGCTTGTATCTTCCTGCAACTCATGTACCTGCTCAGCAGCATCAAGACAGCTCACTTCATCCATCCAGGATTCCTCAGGCAGAAGACAGAGGCATGCTTCTAATGATCTATGTTGACACAATTTCTTGGTAAATCAAATGGGAAGAGAGCCTGTGCAGGTAATCTGGAGGCTCTGTCTCCTGAAACATCCAGTCATGGCACCTTTTTAGCCTTGTTGAATTACAGAATCTTAACCTAGTTAAAAAAAATAAAGTTCCTGAGCAGCAGAGTGGCAGACCAAGGCCAAGCAATTGTCAGTAGCTCCTGGTGTTCCTTTTTAGGGAAAGCAAGTGTTTTCTTTTATTCTTCTTGCTGGCAAGTGACTTAAACCCTATGGTGCAAATGCAATTTATCCTGATGGTGCTTAAACTCTTTGTGTCCCAGTGAATTACTCAGTGTGGTTGAAAAACCTAGGCTCAGATTGCTGTGTTTTAAAGTAGCACTGGGCTCCAGCTGGAATTCCGGTTAGCAAGATTCTTCTCTTCTGTTTTTGCATAAAAAGACAAGACCTCAAACAGAAGATGAGGCTAATAATTCTCTTAAACAATTTCAAAGGAGTTAGCTCACTAACTCAAAGTAGCTGCCTCCTTAGTGGTTTCTCCAAGTTAAGTTTAAAGTTCAGATTTGAAGATAAGTTGAAACTGGGTAGTATTTCTATGCAAATCCTGCTCCAGCTAAGAGAATAGTCTTCTAATTGATCTGAATACCCTTGATTTAAATGCAATAATTAAAGATTAATTATAAATGTAGTCTTTTAGTCACAATAAATAACCCCAATATGATTACTATCTTGAATAGTCATAATAAATTAGAATCTAAAATGAGGATTATTTTTTTTACTGCAACAACATGATTAATTTTATTTCTGTGTTACTGGGTACAACATACAACAAATTATTTAATGAAAGATCCTTTTCATGTTTCAAAATTCTGGCATTGAAACTAAGGTAGATAACCTGACATGAAGCTGTTTGATTTAATTTAGGGATTAGGTAATCAAAATGTTTGTACTTCAGGCCCCATAAGCAGCTAAAGATGATTTCCATCCAGTCTGTCTGTCTGAATCTTGGAATATGAAATTCTCCAATAAGTTGCGTAAAAGCAAGACAGAAAGCACCATGAAATATTGGGGTTTTTTGTCCCCAAAGATACTGGGATTAAAATGAATTAAGCGATGTTCTTAATTAAATTTGTTTGTAGGCTTTGGGGGGGAAAAGGCTTTAACAACGTTAAACTTCTTATGAAAAGAGATGTCAGGTGGATTCCTTAGAGAGTGGTATCTATAGGACCTGTAGTATTGGAGTTACCAGCAACACTGTTGATTTAAAATTTATTTTCAATAAAAGGTTCATGTAAGTGACAGTTTCCAGAGTGGCTCGTGTTCTTTTCTTCTCCTTTCCTGTGCTCCTTGCATGGATCCCTGATGTGAGTCATGATTTAAAGACCTTAACAAAAACATTAAGTGTGTACCTCAATAAAAACCACAGTATTTGAACTTGTTTACCTCCTGCCTCCTGAAACTAAACTTGTAATGTTAATGTATACTTCAGGGTACATGTACTAGTAGTGGGGACCATTAGCATACCAAAACTATGCGTTCCTGTGTGTAGGAAGGTAGCGTTTTCTTACCAGTCTGTCTTCCAATTACTTGTTTTAAATGATTTACAGCTGCTGGAGTGTCTGTGAGTGTGGGACCCCGCAGCTCCACTGAACGCTTTGCTTTGACTTACAACTTTCTGGTTATGTTGACCTTTTTTTTTTTTTTTTTTTTTTTTTAATTATGCTCCCCCTGAGCTTGGTTTTGAGTCTTACCTGAATCAGGTTTAATGTGAAACTAATGTGAAGCAAAGTGAAGAAGGAAAAGGCACAAGTGTTTAAATTAATCACTAATCACTTCAAATGTGTTTATAAAATCCAGAGAGGAGCACTTCTAGGAACCTCTAATGTTCTCTGCTCTGTGGAGCCAAGTCTCTTTCAGTTCATGGATGCTTGTGGAGACCTTAAATGTATGCAGCTGTGGTAAACTGGAGATGCTCAAGGGCTGTGCACAAATAACCTTGTTTTGTGGCCTACAAATCTCAAGGCAGGGGGAAAGTTATTACTGCAGTGCTGTGATCCATAGAGATCAGTGGGACATTCTACATAGACTTTTGCCTGTGTTGAACAGAAAAGCAGAATATTTGGATGTAGGACCCTAGCTACAAAGAACTCCTTGGATTTTCTTAAAGCCAAGAAAAACTGGCACGGCTTCAAGTGCCAGGCGGCTGCACGTACAGACTTAACAGTGTGTCACTGTGTCAGTAAATGTCTTTCTGACCTGTCTCATCACTAATATCTCCAGTAGAAATTGATGAGCGTTTTTTATCTAGAGATGTAGCTTTGCTGTTTGTGTTGAGTCTGATGAAGAAGTCTCTGTTTTGTGAATCAGGTTTTGACAAGCTGTCAGATGTATTGATCAAAAAAGACTGCTGCTCTGCTTAATTTTGATGTCATTAGTGGGCTTTTTCCTTTCTTGACACTTCAATCGCCCAAATTGATATTTTAATAAAAGAGTCCTTCCAGTTGTGCTAGTGACCTAGCAGTCTAGGAAATTATCTCCTTTGAAAAGACTTAAAAGGAGTATCTCTTGATTTTGGGAGGAATGTGATAGAGCAAAGAGATTCATGGTGTTTTTAAGGTAGAAGGATAGCTCTGCTGCTAGAGAACAAAACAGTAAAATGGTCCAGAAATGGATTATGTGAAACATTGTTTTGCAGGTATTTTTGGTGGAGGTTTTTTTTTTTTTTTTTAAAAGAACTCCAAGGTCAGTTAACTGTGGTTTAATTTCAAGTCTTTTGTGCCTTATTTAGGAACGGTGGCTTTATGTAAATAGAATAAATGGCATTTACTGAGAAAGTTCATTTTGTAGTTGGATGAAGTTTGGTAATTGAAACATTTCTAATGTAAAACATAACTGAAATATGTTAATATATTATGTAGATGTTCTAATTTCTACATAAATGTAATTCCTGAATTAGATATTTTTTATGCCACTGCTATCTGTAATAATGCTTTCATATAAAGCATTTCCCTTACAATATATTTGCAAGAAGCCAATTTATAATATCTCTGTGCATTTGGGTTGTATATGTGGATTATTTCTTTTTTGACCAACAATTTTGTATTCCCAAAGTTGTTAATTACTGAAGGAAAGCTATTATATTTTCAGCTAGGTATGCTTTTTATTATAAATAAACCTCAAAGGTAACATTATTGTTTCCTTAGCAAATGCATACAGTTAATACTCAGTGCGGTGTTCAGGTTGCCTAGCAGCTAGAGAAGGCCACTTTGTCCAGATCCAGATGGAAACAGGGTGAATGAATAAAAGCAATTTGGGTTTTAGGTGAGAGCAATGTACGATTTCTTTTTTCCCTTTTCCTTCCTTGCATTTGCGTGTCTATTGGTAAGTAATAATAACTTCAGTGCTATGCTGCTCAAGAGTTCTGCTGTTAACTGCTGAGGGGCAAATTCTGGTCCTTCATGCCGGCCCAGTCTAGGTTAATTCCATGAGCTCTTTGGATAGTAACAGAAATTTACTGAAGGAAAATCATTGGCAGTGTTTAGCCACTTGCACATCACAACGCTTTGCATACCACACAATGCGTGCTTTCTGCAAGGGATTCCATGACACTTCTGTACAGAACCCTACACTGTGGAGTCTCATTTTTGGTGCACTTACCAAACAGAACACATAAACATATATAATTAATAATAAACTTAACTAAACTCAGGGTTTGGCAACTGATGTAGTTGAAACTATTTTCAACCCCCCTTTTAAAAGGCATATAGAGGTTAAATTTAACTTCAGGTTAAAAGGCGAAAAAGGACGTGATGTTCAGATGGAGACAGTATATTTAGACTGCTGTATGTTTTTTCTTTTAAGATGCTGCTTAGCAAATTTGAACTGCTAGGATGAGTATAGCTTTTTCTTTCCCATTAACAAAAATGTTTCTGTGGCTTAACTGCTGAAACCTGTAGGGGTCTGAGATTATCTGTAGTCAATGTCTGAATCACATGTTACAGCTTTCAGGCACAGCTGGGAAGAAGGCACAAAGCAACATTGCTCGTTTTTGTGGGAAGGATCTTACAAACAGAAATATGACAACTGCTAATTATGCTGAGTGGCAGTTACCATTACAAAGCAAAAAAGTGCGAACCAAAATAAAACCCAAGCTCTGTAACCATCCAGAAGGCAAATGTGCAGTGTTTTTTAAAAGATTTTTGTATCATTTGTTGCCTGGATGAGAGGATGTTAACAGTGCAGCTTGCCTCATGGGGAAGGGGTTCAAAGAAGTAATGCTGGTAACTAAGTTCTTTTTTTTTTTTTAAATTTAGAGGAGCTAAAATTAGAACACCATCATACTTGATTGTAAATTTTAATGGTAATTGCATACTTAACCAAAAGCTAATTATGCATTTCAGATGAGAGAATCTGTCTATTCCCCTGGCATCTCATTCCCATCATGTTTTTGTTAAGTTCCTTATAAGCACGGGCTTTAAACTTGAATGCTTGCACAAAAATTGTTTATTAGAAAAAAAAGACATAGAGTTCTGTAGTTTAATATGTAGATGCAGTAACAATGGATGTCTGTAAAGATCTAATGGACCTGATTCTGCTCAGTAGATTCACAGCTGTTGTGAAATCCTGATGTTGTGTTTAGAGAAAGAACTAAAATGGGCAGTCATGATAGTGAAAAGAACAGGTTGATCTCTGTAAAAGAGGCAAGGATTACATCTTATTTGTAGCATTGAGGACTTACTGGGTCCCAGGAATGGAAATCATCAAGGGTGAGTGGACGTAAAGCACCACTTCTGATGTTAAAATACGATGCAGAATATTTGACCAGAGAAGAGATGCAATAACAGTATCTGTAATTCAGTTCCAAGGTCTTGGTTATATCTCAAGTAATAATACTTTTCGGGAAGAACTTGGTGCTTATGTCACTCCTAATAGTCTTTAAAATTAGAGTTGCAAGAGTGATACAAGTGAGAGAAATAAGGACTTAACTAACCACCCAGGGTTTTATTTTTATTCCACTCACTATTGAATTTATTAACAGCCTAAGCTTACGGAGAAGGGCATTCCTGTGTTTGCAGTGAAGCAGGTGACGTGGAAGGGTTATTTCTGTTTATATTTAATCACCTCAATCCCCTTGTTATCTCATTATAACTCTACAGTGAAGGCCAAATTCAGCTTCAGTCTAAAGCTCTGTTACTGCTGGATTTATTCCTGCTTACAATATTGGGTTTGCTCTCACTGTGAAGCTTAGTATCTCTTTTTGTGCTATGTTTTTGCAGTTACTAGGTATGTGGAGCATCGCCCTTGTTTTGTGCATTTCAGTATAATTAAAAAGGTACGATACTGCATTCAGTGGTACCAGGCTTTATCTAAGAGCAGGGTGGAATGTATTTGTGTTAGTTGACTAAGAGCTGCTGATAGTTCAAAGTTTTGGACCTTTTCTAGAGAAAATGGGCCAATGTTAACCGGTTGTCCAGTAGAGGATGAGGTGTACATGGGAAATTTCAAGGGAAATTCTTTGATTGATGTAGTAAGCCAGTTAAGCTTTGAAAGGACAAATCAGTTGCTGTTCTCTTGACATTTTGCATTTAATGCATTTTATGCCACAAATTCAGAATATTTGTTATCATGTTATATAAGGTCTTTGATTCATGTGCCTCGAAATGTTTTCCTGTTGTCCTTGTCCTATCAGAATCACCTTTAGTATGATTTTCTTTCACAGTGTTATCTTCTGCATAATGACTAGGTATATTCTATATTTAAATATGCTTGGTTACGCTGTGACCAGTTATGAGATAATACAGTGGGTGGAATTTATGAGTTCTCATAGTATTTGTCTCAAGTGAGCGTGTACTTTAACAGTGTCATATGGTTTTGGTCAAATGAAAAAATATAACTATTTGTTGAGCCTATTCACATTTATAATTTTCATGCATTGTGTTGTCTACTGCAGTGTCATGTTTATGCAACACATGAATAGGCTGAATGGCTGATTTTAGAGATAAAAACAGGAACCTGAGACCACAAAAACTGGTTTTAAGATGTGAGAAATTGTACCCTGTAGCACATTTGGAGTGCCCGGGAGTTTAGAAGTAGGTACTTTGTAATTTATTTTCTGTTGTCTAGCTATCTAATGTCATCCTGACTCATTAAACAGCATGAACTAAGCTCCCAGATGTTGAGCACTGATTTTCTGTGCTTCTGTTGGTAAGGCTATTTGCAGACATGTGGAGGAAAGGTTGTACGAGTATCTCTGAAGCACCTTTTGATTTGTTAGAAAGGTGAGTAAGTGCTGATCCTTCCAGCACAGAGGAAATGGTGATGATCCCTCTGCACAGGGATTTTTTCCTAGTTTTTTTTTTTTACTTTTTATTTTTTTAATATTTTTTTTCTTTTAAGTTCCCAAAGGTTCTTTAAGGTTCCCAAAATGACCTCTTACCTGGTTATTGTAGTTAAATTGTGCTGAAGCTGCAGTGTAACCACAGTATGCCCAGAGATCCACCTGACTGCTGCGCGTAGTGTTGGAAGGCACCGGCATAGGACTCAGCAGATGTTTATGGGGCTGACAGAAGGAAACACTGGTGAGAGGCACCAGAAACTGGACAAAAATGAAGCATGCTCTCCTGCATTGTGGAGAACTGGGAGGCCTATGGCTAGCTGGTTAGGTTCTCCCATCTGTAGAACAATGTAATGTTTCCCAGGAGGCACTGATCTCAACGTAGATTTCTGGTCAGCTGTTCTGGCTACCCAGCAAATACTAATGAGAATGGTAAAGTGGGAAACACATAAATCCTGCTTGGGGGTAGATAACATCTTTCAATAGCAGCTTAGCACCTTGCATTTTACAGTCAGAAGCCACTGCAGTCTGAAAGTGTATCCTAGGCATTCTAGTGTATCCTTCTCTGCTTCTGTCACGGCCTGGGCTTTGCTGTGTTGCCAAGACGTTCCTCTTTCCAAATGGAGCTGCCAGTCTCAAGTGTTTTACCTAGTTCAGACATGGTGTCCTGTGCTCCTGTTGTGCACTTCGATCTTGTTTGAAAAGTCCTCTGGTTTTTGCTAATTCTGCTTCACATGCATTTCTTTGCTAATCGTAGATCAGATAGTGCTTACTTTCTAGCACAAATTAGCAGAAACAGGAGGCAGCAGAGTGTTTGAAAATTGGGGGGAGCAGGCATAAGCGGAGCAGATAAACACACTCTGTTATGAGCTGTTGTGCTTGATTAACTGAAATAACTTCATACAGTGTAAGACTCAAGTAATTAAACTTCTGTATTACTTAAAGAAGGCTCAGTGATGGTATTTTCTCAGCTGGATTCAGGCTGGCTAATCACTCTGACAAACCGATACAGACATTTGTACCAGTGCTAGAGGGTAAAGTCATGGAGAGGGAGTGGTGTGTGTGGGTGCGTATGTGCATGTGCTACTGGTGTCTTGTCAGGTGTTACTGTCTCTCTGCTTTTCTTGGAGCCACAGCAATAACATAAAACATACGGGGGATCAGTGCATAGGATGTTTACAAGGCAGGATATTCACCCTGATACTGTCTTTACTTTTGCATGTGCTTATTCAAAGATCCACCTGCTGCTTCCTCTCCTTTGGTCCCTACATCGGTGATAACGCTGTGGCAGCTCTGAAGTTACCGAGTGTTCAAGTGCCATGGTAACTGCATCCCGCTCGGCTGACTGCCAGCAGGCACCGAGCCCTTTCCAGTTCTGAAAGGAAGCAAGTACTCCCAAGTGCCAAATAGTGATAGACTGGCATGAACCAGCTTTGATAAGTCCGTTTTTTTTGAGAAAAGAAAGAGAAATAACTCCCATCAGACGTGTTTTGGAATATTTTTTTTTTGAGCTCTAAAATGGTCTAAACCTGTCCTACATCGTTGAAAGGCTAAAAAATGCATTCCCGTTGGAATTACCACCATATACTAAATTGCTTCCTTGCTGTGCATTTTAGCCGCATGCTGCACACATTCCTGTAAGGCTGTACCGCTTTTCCTATAGTTCTCTCTTGGCTCTGTGTTGTGCACCCTGGCTTGCTCTTGGTGAAATCAAATAGCACTTTTGTGAACACTTCTGCATTTACTGTGAGGATAGTGCTAGCACAGCACTGTCATAACAGAATTTGAAATAATTTGAAATAATGGATTTGTGTGCAAGAATGAACGAGAGCAGCTGGGGAAAAGAGAGGAAGTCAATTTACTTATTTCATTTTTAGAGGAGAAAAGCTTTTAGAGGAGAAAAATTTTGTGTATACCATAGTGTGCTGGTGCATCGGATGATGGCATGGAATAACAGCACTGGAAATTTACAGCCAAACAAGGCTCATTTAAGGAATGTATTTTCAAAGTCTCTCTTGCCTAAGAGTGCAATGATGGACCTTAACCTTTATGTTTCTCTTACTCTCTCTCAGCCCTTGCTGGGTTGTCGAACTGTGAAGAAAATCTGTGTATGCAGTTTCTAAAGAGACGTTCTTAACTTCTGTTGTTGTTACCAGCTTCAGCTACGATAATGGTGACAGTCCCGCAGAGGTTAACTGAGGCTAAGTGTGATTTGGGGTGTGTAGTCATGTAACTTCTTGACAGCTTGGTAGATGGTACAGGTGGACAGAATCGACCCTCTCTGGGGTTGTCTCAATTATCAGGTACAAACACTTTTGTTTGTTCAGTGTTGCTGTAAAATACAAACTTCTTCAGCTGGAAGTCTTTTCAGCTTGCTCTCTGCTCCCTTTGTAGAGGCGTAGCTGATTAAATAGAAGGCAACAGAGGATTGGGAAACAAGGAAAGAGCTATTTAGGGGCCAGAAGGGATGATTGAACTTCCTTTCTCTAACTACTGCAAACTGCCTCCATTGCAGCGCAGCATGGCAGGGTTTGTTCCGTTCCAGTTCCTAATGGGACAACCACAAAGTGTTAGTTTCAGTCCTGCCTTGTTGTCTGGTTTATTCCTGTGTTATTTCGAAGGTGCCCAAGGGTAAAAGCTTGTGTTGCATATTGTTGGGGGATGTTGTGCTGTTTCAGAAGTAGCTGCTTGAACTGTGGAAAATCGTTCACAATTGCCAGAGAGCAAGTTTTGGCTGTGTGCAGCCACTAGAGAGAGACACTTAAGTGACAATTTAAGGTACAGAAGTTGAAATGTCATTGAGTATTTGGTTTTACAGTGTTTTTTCTCCCATCTCCAATCCCAAAGACATAGTGCTAACAGTTACCAGAAAAGTAAGGATGTTCTTTAAGATGTGGTTCTAGTCTCTTACATTGGTGTAAACTTGGAGGATCTGCAGGATGGGCTTACATCACATGCAGGGTTTAATGCTGCACTAACCTGACCCAGTGCATCCACCTGCTCATCAGTACAGTAAAACACTGAGGGCAGATGTGTTGTCTGAAAGCAAGAAGGTTGTGCTTGGTGCAGCATGGCAGGGGGCTTGCAGCAAGCCTCATTTAGCTTAAGTGCAGCTTCATGCTGACACAGCTGTGCCATGGAGCTAGCTCTTGTCTCTGGTTAAGCGAGGGCCTGTGTAGAGAACTGTGGAGTGAAAACTGGCACAAAACTAGAGTAGAACTAAAGCAGGACCATGAAATGAAAAACAAAAAATCCCAGTGCCTTTAATGATTATGTTAACTATGGTGGAAAACAACACCAAAGAAGCAGTGCTCTTAAGTGCAGGCTTGTAAGCAGCAAGGAGTGGCCCTGAGCAGCAAGCCCAGGAGGGCTGAGTTCTGCAGGGATGGAACTGCTGTTGCAGAAGTGTCAGTCTGCACAAACACCATTTGGATTCCAGCTTTCCTGTGAGGTGGGTGGTGTCTGGGCTTAACACTTCCCAAGATGAGGAAGGTATGCCTTTGGCAAAGCTCTTCAGCCTGTTTTTATACACCCTTCCTCACCAAACCCCCTTCCTAGATTGTTTGCCTAAGCATGAAACGTGGTGTAAAGCACAGAAAGGACTTGAGTGGGTTGGCTGATTACAGGAACTCTGGGCTTCAGATGAAGGGTATTTCTATTCTCATGCTCATTCCAACTGTTGTGCTGTAATTGTGCAACAGCTGAAAATCCATACCTGTTTAAGGCTCCTTATCCTAGCTAAAATGGATCTCTCTTATAAGAATGCCCTTCATCTTGAAAATAGCATGCAGGAAAAGTTGCTACTGTGCAAAAATATTAAATGAGATAAATTTGAGAGAACTGCTTCGACCCCCTGAGTCTTTGGGGATTGGAGGTGTAAAATCAATAATTTCCTTTCACTTGTGCTTGTTAATCATTTATTTAGGGAAAAGCAAACCCTTCCAAGGTTTGGTCATAAGGCTGCATAAATTTCAGCCCCTGGGGATGTACTGGCTACTGTTCTGAGTTGCATATGCCCTGCTCCACAGTAGCATGTTCAAAGCTCTGGCCATCATTCTGAAGTCTGGGACACGTTTGAAATTATTTCAGGTCTCCTGCTAAAATTCTGATGTAATTATGCATAGGAACTACTTAGGATTCTGTCAAGAGACTGCAAGAAATCTAAAGGGGACAAATTCAACAAAAATCATCCACACCATTGTCATGGCAAAACTGTGATTTGAATAATCTTTCCTAAATTGGGAAATGACCTTGGTCTTACAGATAGTTACTGTTTTAATGGGAAATTTCGCCCGATTCAGTGGTACTTCAAGATTCTGGCTGTAACTTAGACAAAACAGCATCTTTGCATCACTGCATCGTTGGCTTGAAGTCATGTGGCAGTTCTCCCATCTGCAGTGCAGGCCGTGGAAATCCTCTCCACACAGCTGGGAGACCAGGAAGAGCAGCAGCTCCAGTTGCATATCAAAACTTGGTGTTGCTAAGTGATAGCAAGGTAGTCACCTGCCATACTGTTTACAAAATCCAAGTGCTTAAATAGAAGGAAACAAATAGCTTTATTTTCTGCTAACTGTGTACAAGGTTTTTATTCGCTGTGGTACTGAAAGTACCAAACCTGTGCATCCCTTTTACTCCAGCTGGGATCTTCAGAGTTTTAAAGTTTCTGGAATGGTGGCCGTTTATCCTGCCTGAGAATGTGCCCTCCAAAAGTGTAATATTATGTTGCCCTACAACTGCAAGACAGTCAGTGCAGTCAGTTTGATCCCTATAGACCTTTTTTCAAGAAATCAGCCAAATCAAACCAACCAAACTGCTTTTTATCATGAAGGTGGAGAAGAGGTGGTGTTTGTTTTCTTGGTCATTATGTCAGGATCCCTGCAACGTGACCCTCTTCCCCCTCCCCCCCAGCCTCTTTTTTTTTTTTTTTTTTTTTTTTAAAATATAGTCTACATGTCCAAGAAGCATTGATTTCCTTTTAAAATATATTTTTGGTGAAGGAAGGTGTGAATAAATTCAGGCTATCGTATTTGCTAACTACTCTGGGACTGTTACTAGGAAATACGAGAAGCAGGAGATTTTTCACTTCTAATTTGTCTACTTATTTTGTGGATATTAAAAAAACTGATAAAGATTTCATTGACCTCCTGTCACAGGTGAGTCATGTGTTCTGCTAAAATCCATCTGCTCAAGAAAATATTTGTTCAAAATAGTCTCTCAAAGGGAGATTCTGAATGACTTTTTCAGTCATGACTCATTGGATCTCCATTTTTTAAATTAAAAGATTCCCAGGACGCATTAATTTTAAGATCTTGTCTATTAAATTTTTTATTAATAACAGTAAATGTTAATTTGACAGTGTGTCAAGGCTTGAGGGATTCAATATAACTAGTGATCTCTTTCCGGACAAGGAGGGATAGTTTGTTTTTTACCAGAGCTGGACTTGCACAGATCTAGGTGTGGAATGAGAGTTCACCATCGGAGAGAGTGGAGGCATTGCAGTAGATTGTCTCTCTGTGGGGTGCAGTCAGGGATGCATCCCCCCATCTGCATGGTCTTCCCTTTGTCCAGAGGATGTAGAGCATCATCTGCATTGTATCTGCAGAGGAAGGGACAGGGGTTTGCAGGAGTGAAATCTGTGTTGCCGTCAGTGATTACATCCTACTTCCTACTCCCCAGAAATGAGCTCTTTTCAAGTTTTGCACTTCAGCGCAGCACAGCTTGCACTTTGAATTCGGACTTGCAATTTGGAGCTGTTTCCAGCAGGGACTTGAGACTCCAGAGGAGCTTTCTTCCCAAGTCACATACGTGTGTTCTGTGTAAACAAATGTTCTCTGTTGGGAGGCTTCATGCTTTGGTTCTTTGCTTTGGCGTTCCCAAAGTATCACTCAACCCTTGCAGGTTGCTGCAAACCCCTATATATTTAACAGCTTTTTTATGACCAGCTTCTTCACTCACTATGGGTAATGAATGGAACAGAAAATTGTTTCTTTGTTTTATTGAGTAATGAAAGAGAAAATTGCACTTCTTTAACTGCACAACCCTTGCCAAAAATAGCACTGGACTATATTTTTCTCTAGCTCTTTTTTTCTTTACTATTATCTTACTATATTAAACACAGTCTTTTTTTCCGTTTGGATTTCTTTCTGTCTTTGTGCCCTGAAGCTGCAAACACCAAACTTTGTGAGTCATATAAATGTTCTGAGACATCAAATTAAGTAGAAACTGGAGAATGAGTTCTCAAAAGGTTGTGAATGCTGCTGACGTCAATCTCGGATTGAAATAAGAAAGAATACATAGCTGGTAGATTATGTGAGCATGACTGTAAGGGCACTTATGCTAATTCTGTTGTTGGAGCAGAAATTGTGTTTTTATAAATGAAGGCAATAGTCCCAACTGAAGATTTAACAGGCATTCATCTTAGTAACTAGATGATCTTGAGCTTTCATACTTTACGCTGAAATTTGCCTTCAGCAAAGTGACTAAAAAGAATGGAAGCGTGCTTTCTGAACTTGTAATACTATTTAGTTTTCCAGCTCTGTTTTTGCAGAATTCCTCCTTCAAAGTAGCATTGAAAAGTATGGGTTTTCGTTAATGAACAGAAGGCTATGAAACTGTTCAGAGATTTTTCTTGACTCTCTATGGGAGAGCACTGAATTTTTAAAGTAGCAAGAAGTCATGAAAATCAGTATGTCTTAAGAATTATTTTGATAACATGGAATTTACTTTTTAGAAAATAGTTAGCAATACTGGTTTTAAAGTTAAATGCATAGCGATTGCATATCTGTATTGATTTGATGGTGCTATTGAAATTTCCTATAGGCGTAGTGAGAAAAGTGCAAAAAGTGACTAAGGGAAGTGACTTCCACAAAGAAGTCATTTACTATTAGCTTATCAGTGCAGGATGTTTTTATGTGTGTGCATGTTTTGGTGTTAACAAATAATGGCAGTTCAAAGTTGACAGGTAACTGATATATACTTGTTGACTACTTTATCCTACCTCCATTCAGACTGGGAGCCTTCATCTAATTGTTAATTAATAGTGCTGTGATAGTGATCCTGCTGACTCTAGATGTGTTTTGACTGAAGGTGTGTTTTTGCTGGTGAAATAGGAGTTGAAGATGTTCAGCCCTTTGTAAAATCAAACTCTATTTTTGGAGAGTATCTTACAGCAGCAAATACAATAGCATCAAGTTCAGAGAGACCAAAGTGAATTGAAGTGAGCCCATAGGTATTGAAGGAGCAAGGTAATGCAATTGCTGGTTAACTCAATCAGGACAGCAAAGTGAATGCCTCCATCAGGTTATCTGTATTGCTGTGCTCAGGTGCCTTTCTGATGCTGGGAAACGACCTTTCGACAGATTTCTGTGGGAAGTCAGGTTACAGATGGGTGGCATGGCATGTACCTCTGCCTGAAGTATTGCTGTCAAGGCCGGTATGAAAATAAAGTAGAAACATTGCTTCAAATTTAGAGATTAAATACGGGCTGGATTTACCTGCATGTAGCCAGCAGGAGCTCAGTAGGAAAGTAACGAAGAGGAGCTGTCTAGTTGGCTCCTCGGTGCAAAAAGTACTTTTGCTTTGGAGCTGAGAACAGGGCAAGGGAAGAGGTTCTGGCTCTTGGGGTCTGTACACAGTGTTCTGCAAACAGAAATACCAAAGAGCAGCAGCCCCAGGAGCTGGTGCTGCTGCCAGCTGCAGGGGACACCAGAGCGAGCCCTTCCCAGGGCTCAGTCTCCAGCCACAGGGCCCGTCTGGGAAGGGGAAAAAACCCCATCCATTTACAGTCCTCCTGCCATTGAAAGAGAGAGGCAGGCCATGATGATAGATAATTTGACTGAAAATTTATCAGCCAGTGGGATATGAGATAACTTGCCTGATTTATGTGATGACAGTGGATTTCTAAGGCTTCTGACCAAGAATTATCAACGGGCATCTTGTAGTCACAACGTACAGTTTTTACCAGTGATGAAGGGACCTTTAAATCACACCTATAGGATGAAGAAAAAGTTTTACATTGAGAGCGTCATGTCATAAAAAGAATCTGTGGAATTTGTCTGATTCTGCATGTTTGGCCATACAGGCAAGGGAGGAGGTGGAGGAGAGGTTTCAGTGTTTCAGTTATGCACAAAACGGTATTCAGTAGGAGGTCCACTACAAGCTGGTTTACTGGTGACTGGTTCTAGGTTAAGAAGATGCTTCCCCTGTTGGTAAAGTTTTACGTAACTGTACTGCACTGCAATTTTGTATCTGTTCCAGAAACATCCATTTCTGATTGCTGTTTGGATCAGAAGCTTGTACTGCTTAGGACCAGATGCTTGAAACACTTCAGCTACTGATCTGAGATGGCATGGTGGTTTCTGTACCCTGTGGTGATTTCTCTGCCCCATGGTGAATAAGCACAGAGGCGGAGAAGCATTTGTGTCTCCTGAAGCTGCCCGTTTCTGGTTAACTGGCATAAAAATGACTATCCGCTGAACTGGTGCTTATCAGAATTCCTAAACAACTCTTCTGCCTCTGGCAGTGACACTCGATTATGTTTCTCATTTCTAAGCCTCTTAGGTGTTTAGCATTTATGAATCTCTTACAATACTGTTTCCTTGACACAGTTAGTTAGGCATATGACAGTGATCGGTTGAGAGAAAAACAGTCATCTCGTCGAGTATAAATTGAACCTTCTAAGGAAAGTGGAGAAGCAAGCAAAGGTTTTCTGCTGTTTGAAATCTAGTTAGAACAGGGCTGTTAAAATAACTGAAATGGATTTAATGTAAAAACAGGCTATATGTGCACTTCCCAGCCAACTTCAGGCAGTCCACTACAGCTGGTTTTGTTGGCATTTGCAGTAGAGAGGCTGAGGACTGAGTGGACTGTAGGGTGGCTTGGCTGTTGCCTGGTCCCTCAGGATGCACGAGCACACTGGTGGTGTGTGATCTGACACTTGATACTGATTCTGCAGCTAAACTGTGGGATAAAAACCAAACACAGATCTGCAAACGGGGTCCGTCCAGCATTTTTTGGTGATGTGAAGTAGATGGTGTAATAGGGAGGAGGTGACTGTAGTGCTGATAGGGGGGGTGGTTCCTGCAGCCCCACGGCTGCAAGGACATTCTGCTGGTCCTGCCCAAACGGACCTCCAACAGCAGCTGGAGGAGGTGCTGCTCGGCTGATCTGAGTTACCTTTCTGCAGTGGCTTCATGATGAAGGGTCCCAAGCGTTCTTGTAATACAGATGATATTAAGAAGTAGTTGGCATTGTAAGCAGGTGCATTCCAGCTCAGCGTACCTTGAAAATTTGACAGCAGCCAGATGCTTAACTAGGTAGAGTAAGTGATGACTCTAAATACCATCGTCGCAATCTTGCAAATGCTACTGAAACTGAGACTCCAGATACGCCTTGTGAATCGTGATTTCTCAGAGGTCCTGTTTGATCAGAGAGTAAACTCTTGTCTTTAACCCTTGATTGGACCCAACAGAGATAGCACGTGTTGTGATGTGTCACTAATGACCAACTTCAGCAAGTCGGTTAATTGATCCTTTGGAGCTACATAAGGCTGGTTAAAAATAGTTATACAGAGATTTTCTTGGTATTTTAATGGAAATTGAACCTATGTTGCTGATAGATGTAGCTGCAGAGAAGCTTTCTACAGCAGCACAGTCTTGCTTTGGTTTATGTTTCAGTCACCATATGGTATACATTTTAACTGAACACATGGAGAATTAATTTGATTTAAGTTGATTGATTTTGATTACTGACATGAGGACATGCTAATGAGAAACAGTCCAGTATATCTGAAAGTCTGTTTCAATTTCTAGCACAGCTGATAACATAATGTTTGTATGACATGCATGAAAAGTAGAGGAAAAAATGTTTTGGTCTATTTTGAAAATTTTCTCAGTGGTTGCTCCTTGATGAACAGGAGGAGACACATTATTCTGATTGCAGCTTGACAACATTCTTCTGTCAGTGCCAATGAAGACATGGAATATATCTAGCTAGGTTATATATTCTTCTTTGCCTCAGGAAATTGGTAATCCTGCTAGCTGTAAAAAACCAAACCAAACCAACATAAAAACCTGCTAACCTGACAGTAGGATTGGGTTTGGGGGCCCACAGCTTTGCAACCCCATGCTGAGGTGTGTGAAGACCACCAGCTGCTGGATAGCAGCAGCCTTCAGCTGCCACGCTTTGTGCTGAATCTTAACAGGAAGCAAATTGTTGGGTGCCACATCTCAAAGCTGGAGCTAAAACTTCTTCTTGTCAGCATTCAGTTACAGGTAGGAGGCCTTCCTGCTCTGTTGTGTGGGTGTAAATTACCCAGGGTCCAAAGTGCTGTTCTTTGTGAAGTAACTAAAAGTGGTAGTAGCTATTCCTCTCGTGTTCCCAAAAGGTCACATCATCTTATCTATGTTGTGATCCTGCAAATGCTTAATAAACATGCTCCACTCTAAATATACAGGTTAGAACAACCAGCTCCAGTGTTCTTACCCATATGAATATGGTATTAAAATAAAAACCTTTCCAAATGGCCAGTAAATGAAATTGTGTCATAGCAAGTCAGCCGCTCTCCTTATGGGAGACTTGGCTGATGTCTAGGCCCTGAAGTGTTTTCCACCTACCCAGAAATACTTGAGGTAAAAAAAAAGTCAAGAGGGTAAAAAAACCTTACATAAAACCAAGAACACTAAATGATAGTCCACCATATAGTCATTGATAGCAACTGATCTGAGTGACTTATGCAAATAATCACTGTAGACACAGCTGTTGCAGGAGAAGAGTGGGATGTTTTATAGCTATCTCTGCACGATGTTTTTGATACAGCACTTGAGTAATTACACTGCCTGTGCTACCAAGGTGAGCCATACAAAGAATATTTATTTAAGTAGACCAGAGCTTCCTGTACTGAGCCGGACCAGGAGGAGGGGAGACCTGTGCTTCTTTTTTTTTCCCCCCAAAGTCCCTCAGTGGGGTCAAGCTTTGTGCTTAGGCAGGAAATGATTCCCCATGGAGAAGAAACTCACAGGTGAGGGAAGCTGGTGAGCACCCACAGATGGCAGAGCTGTAATTGCTTTCTCCCAGGGTGGCTCCAAGGTGAGTACAGTGCTGCTTGTACTGTTGGCAGCACAGCTGGCAGTAATGCCAGTGAAGTTGCTTTGGGGACTCTGGAGTTGAAAAAAACCTCTGGAGTTCTCTTGCCTTTAGGCACTCCTGTGAGGAGTTCTCTTGCCTTTAGGCACTCCTGTGAGGAGTTCTCTTGCCTTTAGGCACTCCTGTGAGGAGTTCTCTTGCCTTTAGGCACTCCTGTGAGGAGTTCTCTTGCCTTTAGGCACTCCTGTGAGGAGTTCTCTTGCCTTTAGGCACTCCTGTGAGGAGTTCTCTTGCCTTTAGGCACTCCTGTGAGGAGTTCTCTTGCCTTTAGGCACTCCTGTGAGGAGTTCTCTTGCCTTTAGGCACTCCTGTGAGGAGTTCTCTTGCCTTTAGGCACTCCTGTGAGGAGTTCTCTTGCCTTTAGGCACTCCTGTGAAGGGTTGCTCTGTAGCTAAGCGTGGTGTTCTCTTTGGGCACAAAATGACACAATGTGACTTTTCTGCTTTCTTTCACTGTATGTTTTGCAGGAGTGATTCATGTGCACAGTTGCTAAGATCAGGAAGAAGTTTCCTGATACTTAATCTGCTCCTGTCAAGCAGCAGGGTGGCATCTCCTCCTGGACGTAGCAGATGACAGCCTTGATAAGTCCATGAGGCAGTTTGTATATCATATTTGGAAGGTATAGCTTGTTAGTTAACACCTGTATTGATGCGGGTGCGTAAGCAGATGGGCAGTGATGGCAAATGAGGTATACTCTTAATGTGCACCTATGAAACCCAATATTTCTCTATGGCCAAACCAATCTGTATTTCAATATAAATTAATATCTACTTCCAGACAGGTGTTTCTTATACTTTTATTTTTTTCTTTTTCTTTTCCATGTCAACTGAATTCCTGTTTTACTTTAGGAAGTACACAAAGGTAGTCCTGGACATGGCTTTGTCATGCCTATGTCTATAGATGTCTGTGTCTCACATGCCCCAAATTCAGGTCATCTCTGCAAGGACAGTTTGGGAAACAAATAGGTCTAGGGCACTGGAAGTGGCCTTAAATAATCAATGGAGGCAGGAAGGTGATTGTATACTTGGGAGGAAAATACTTGCTAGTAAAAGGTCAGTGGAGAGAGAAGGGTCCTTATACTCAGCGGGACTCCTAAAAGGTTCTGACGATGTGCCCTTGTCTTCCTTGCTTTAATACTGTATGACATGCTTTCTCTTCTCATTTTCCAAGCTGCCCCTTAAGCACTGTCCATCTGGAGTGACAGGAGCATGCTTTGTAATTGGCAGGTTTTTGTTGCTGTTGAGGAAGTGAATAAACAGCAGATCAGCTACTAATCTTGGCTGAGATCAGACAAATCCAGAAAACTCCAGCTTCTACAGCAGCATGCTGGAGAACAAAATCTGGTTCAGATGCTTTGTCAGAAGTTGCCAGATGCATTTTTCCAGTGTAATTATTTCGCTTTCAAATTGTGGAAACTCCAATGAATTACGAGTAACAAGCTGGTGACTCTGGTGAACAAAGGAATTCTGTAAGAATCCTGTGCTGGTTATTGCAGCTTCCCGCAGGAAAGGATGAACGAGTTTGCAGTGGAGAAAGTACAGCTCCATGTTGCCTTTAAAGTATTCAGTTTTGTATTGAAAATGTGAAGCTGGAAGGAACAAAGTACCATGGTAACTTCTGATCTTTTTAGTCTTTCTTACAAGATTGTAAAACTGTTTATCACAGCAATATCAAGTTAATAAAGCACATTCTTTCTGAATTTCTTGTTTTCCCTTTTATTATAATAGTGTGTTTGAAAACTCTCTGATGCTATATACTGCTATTGGAGCTCTGCAATACCTTCAGTACAACAAAGATGCTAATTATGAACATTTTTATTATTGCACCTAGTTGATTTTTTCCTTCACTTACACATTTCCTTTGTTTTAACAATCGTATTAACACCTGAGAATTCTGACCTAAGCACAGTCTAATTGAGACATGATGTGAAGCCTGTAATTAAGTTTCTGTTTTCATTAGATAATTTCATTAATTGTATTTCCATAATTTGCTCCTGAAATCTGAGCATGATGTCTGAGAAATGACTTCTCAGTAACCACGTGGACATAGAGGTGGTGACAACTCTGCTTCTCCAGAGTGTGGTTATAATTCTCAGTGCAGTCTGTACACAAATCTGCATTACCATGCTATGAAATTGTTCAACGTTCAGACTATGTCACAAGCTGACAAGATGGAAAAGCTCCAAAAGGATACTGCTGCATGCCACAAACGTGTCACAAGGCATCAAATCCTGGCCTGAGTCTCTTGGATGCAGAGCACGAACAAAATGCATCTTCAGCTTTGAATATCTTAAGCTTTACCAGCTTTTTTCACAAGTCTGTGGATGCTGAGTTTGGGCAAACCCCTGGATGTGAAAGAAGAAACTCTACACAAAGATATAAAAAACAAACAAACCCCCCAACAACCAAAAAAACCCCACCAAACACCAGCAGAAGAAGAGGTCTGTGATTACCAAATAAAATGATTGAAGAGTTTTCCTCCTCCATTGAAAATTTAAATAGTGGAATGGGCGCAAGTCCTAGACCCAGTAAGATCAACAGCAGTTCTTTTGTTGTGTTAACTATGACAAGGATAATATCACTTTATCTTTAGTTTCTAATGTTCCTTGGGAACTGCAGAAGCAGGGTCTCATTCAAGCTTGAAGGGAGAGTGCCTGAATACCTGGTCCTACCAGTCTCTGGCACAGCTGAAGAATCCTGTCCCCTGTCAAAGGAAACTGCTTGTTTTGTCTTTGCTGAAACAAGCCTTGTAACATCCCTGGATGATCATTGTTACTTAGCTCATCCAAACACAGCTCCCCTTTCCCCTGTGTTTTTAATAAGCCAGACCTATCAACTTTTTGCTGCTCTTTTGGCTTATTTCAGTGTGTCCCTTTTTCTGATGTGTCATGAGGTGCCTCCTTCCCAGTAGTGCAGCCTCTGTGACAGATCCCATTCCCTCTGGAGAAGTCCCAGTGTATTTCTAGTATCATTCCTCCCATTTTCTTTCATGGGCACAGACATGTACCTCTGTGTTTGTGAGGTACCCCTTTAATATCTGCTGGTTTTCTTCTTTCACACAACAATGCAGCTTCTTCCATTTTTGAAGTGGCAGAGCAATAGACGTAGCACTGAGGCAAGTGTGGATGAGAGGTGGTTCCTGCAGCTGTCCTCAATAAGCTGTTTTGAAAGGTCATATGCGGAGGTCAATTATGTTTACATCTCATTTCATGAGGTAGACTGCAACTAGTCTGTTCATTAATTAAAAGAAAGTAAACACGTACCAGAATGTTGCCTGTTCTTATCTAAGAGATTTTATGTAACATTTGCTGTCTGCTGATACGGCTGTCCTAATGAATGCAGGGCTGATTTGATATGATATCGTTAGTGATGTGAAAGGACACTTTTAGATTAGAACAGAGTGTATATTCTTTATCATCTAATACTTACTGGCTGATTGTTTGACTCCAGGAAGCGTACATACTGTGGATGAAACTTGAAGCGTAGTTATTTATGCCTCACTTGATGAGGATAACTAGAATCTAGGAAATTTTTAGTCACTAGGCATCAGGAAGGTTAGCACAAAGTGCTGCTCAGCTGTGGCAGAGACACTTTGTTGAGGATTAGATCTTAGGATTCCCTTCTCTCAGCTGCAGGTGTTGGCAGGAGAAGAGCTCTGATGGTACCACGTAATCTGCCAAAAAGGCCTGGCTATGGTTGTCTGAGGTCTATGAGTTTGTAAGGCAGGATGCATTTGACCTCACACGTGTGCTTTGTCATTGTGCAGTGAGTGCTGGGAGGACAGGGATGAAGTCTTCTGCTTTCCCTTCAGGCTGCATACAAAGAACTAGCAAAAGGAGACACCTAACAATATCCTGATCTCTTTGCTTGTGGCTGTCTCAGTTTTTCAACTGACTCGCAAGATGAAAAACTTTGGTTAAGGGAAATTACTTTCCCTTTGGTACGCTGGATGGAGAAAGAAGACCTGGGTGCCACTGAGGAGAGAAGCTGTCTTTTTTCCTTTCAGCTCTTTGTATTAATTTTATTAATGCTTTAAATGGGATACATTTTGTTCTCTGGACTCTTCTTCTGAGACGTGATTGTAGTATGCGTATACTAGTGAAACAGAAACGGTTTCCTGCAAGACCAGAAATCATTCTACTCTGCAGAAAGTCCAGATACTGTCACTGCCTGAATCATGGTATAAAGCGTCAGGGTGAGGTCCAGAGAGCCAACGCCAAAGCTTCCCCTGCTGCTCTAGAGCCTCCAAAGTTGGGTTGAGTTGTAATTGTTTGGTGTTGGAGTAAGACAAAATAGCTGCGGGTAGAAAGTGCAATTCATTTTAATGTAGTTTCATAATGTTTTGAAGTTGTTATGCTGTCACTGAAGTCACGTTCTCTTAGTGCTAAAATGTCTTTAGCTCATTGGCAGGTCTAATTCTGCTCTCTTGTACCTAATGCTTTGCTCCAAAGTTTGCTTCTTCACCCTTTTGGTCAAGGGGAGTGATTTGGACTGGAGTGGGACCAAGAACAAGTCCCAAGGGCCTTCTTTTTGTCTCTATCGTAGTAAATACCTTGTATTCCTCAAAAAATCAACTTGTTGCACCTTCTCCAGACAGATCATATAGCTGTATGTGAAAGCAGAGGAGCTCAATTTGCCTAGAGATTAGTTCTCACTAAGGAAGCTGTTTTCATTTGATAAATATTTCAGCATGAGTTTTCCCCAACGTAACAAGAGAAATTCATTCCTAAGCTGGGAAGTGTTTCTAAAAGTGTGATGGCAATGGAGTGTAGAATTGCCCTTTGCTGAACTGAGCCGATGGTCCAGAAAGTCTGTTGTCAATTTTCTGCTGGCAGACAGTCTGGGTGATTTAGGAAGCCACATAATGCTTATGCATGAACTTGTGCTTGTATTGTGCCTGATGCTACGATTGCTTCAATTACAGAGTTGTTGATAGACCTTTGCTTGCTTGGGGTGATGCTGTGCAGTTTCCCTCTTTTATGAAGCTATATTAATGCAAAATTGAAAGACTATAATGAAGAATGATGCCCCTGTATTTTTGTTCATCTTTAAAGCATCACATGCATTTAGTGTTCTGTACAGATATGATTTCATGCTGTCCCTATTGCGCATGAGGCTTTTATTCACTTTAAATAAGGCAGTCTGGAGTTGTCACTAACAGCTCTCTTTACAGCATTCTTTCCTTGGGCTGAGGTCTGTGTTTTGAGAAAGAGATCACAGGGAAAACGCTGCATCTTCTTTTCTTATCTAGAAACTTAGTCTCATTGGAGAGAATTCAGGACCTTTGCTTATGCAGGGTTCTTCACTGAGGTCACTGGATGCAGGCAGGACCTTACAATTCTTCAGGCCTTATTTTACATCCAAGTTCAGTCACCAAACGGCATCTCCCCAAATCTGGGCTGAACTGAGTGGTGCTAGAAAGTACAGACAGTAGGCTGTGCTTCAGAGCCTGACCAAGGTCACACTGAGAGTGGCTGGGGACAGATGGACGGGGAGGCACGCAGCAACATAGCTGCTCTCTGTCAGAAGAGCAGGTACGTGCACCATGTGGGACGCTGGCAGGCCCGGTAGCACAGTCTTCTCTGCCCCACAGACCTGCCCCTGATAAAAGCCTTCAGCAGAAGGTCACTCAGATCCTGTAAAAAGTGTGGACAGTGCTGCTGTGGCAAACTTTCTCTGTAGCTGATGTTTTTCTTGCTAGGATTCTTTGACCCTTACCACTTGTGTGTATGTGCACCATATTAGCCTAGCAACAAGCTGGATTTGAAATGGTCTGTTTATTTTATGCCTCATATTGCTTAATAAATCATTGGAAATATGATAGAGTTCTCCAGCACTATTTTTCTTGTCAGTATTCATTCTTTATATTGGTTGGCTTGGATTGTACGAGACTCATACTGGTGCGAGCATCCATTAATGCTCGTTTTCCAGCTCATTATACTCAGAGGCACTGTAAGGTGGGTGCAGCAGCATCTGTCCAATTTCAATTTGGGTCAGGATTACTCACTGAAGTCCTGACCATCTGAAGTGCTGACATGATATTCTCATTAGTATCAGAGTTGGGGACCTCCTGCAGAACATACTGTGATTGACCCAGCTGTAGTCTGCTTTCTAAATCTGTTTTAAATGTAATCTGGTTTATTGGAGTATTTTTCAATAAGCCAAGTCTTCAAAGATTTTTTTTCTTTTTTTTTTTTCTCCCATGTAGGGAAAAGGGCTTCCTTCTCTCTTTGCTGGGTTCCTTGGCAAAACCATTTGTCCTTGAAAAAAAAAGACTAGAGGAATGGATTTTGGCTTGGTTTGTTCCTAAATGAGCTTAGATGCAGTATCTTTAATTTAGAAGAAATGCAAAGTGATTCTTGCCAGGAAGAGCTGCTAAAAATGAGTTTTCTAAACAGCTGATGAAGGAAGTAATTGGGACATTTCAAGTAGGTAATGATGGTGGGGAAAATCTGATTGTAGCCCCTCTTGATCTTAGGGCAGGGACAAGCAGTTCTTGATAGAACTGCTGGACAAGGATTGGAACGGGGTTAGAAATTTGTTTGAATGTCAGATAAATTAGTCATATGCCCTTCCTTTTTTTTTTTTATGATGCCAACAACATGTTTTCTTCAGCTGGAAATCTGCTGTGGTTTTCCTCTGTCTTTCTAAAAAGGTAAATAGGAAGATGCGCTTTTCATCAGTAACATTTGAGCCACTCGGGCACTTTGTGTGTCCACTGGCTAAAGACTAGGAAGCAGTACGTGGACTAGACAGAGCAGGGAGGTGTTGTAGTGATTAATACGCAGTAAAAACACTAAACAGCAAAACATTTTGCATGTGTCAAGGAGTATTTGCTTTTTCCGAAAGGAAAGGAGGAGATGGCATCACCACAAAGGTAGGCGAACTTAAAATAGTGTGCAGAAGGACCTCACATGAAGACGTTCATAGGCACATAACCACATGACAGCCCCAAAGGGAGCCCACAGCTGCTTACTGAACTGCCTCAGGAGTGCAGCAGAGCCATCTGTAGCTGCTACACAATGACATTTCTAGTTCAACACCTGGACTGTGCAGTTACAATAGCAAATATTACAGTAAATCGTAGCAAATAATTTTCTTTGTCTTGTGCTATTACTGAGCATCACCATGCATGGACTGTTGTGGTTGACAAAGAACTTAAATTCTAAGCCTCTATTTTGAGATGCTTACAACTACTCTGAAATAGCTTTTCTTTAGCTGAAAGTCTTCCTTCCTATTCTCAGCAGGGCTTTGGGTTTACTTGGAAAGTTTCAAATTCCATTTGATTTTCTTATATTTTTGTGAATTTAAACAAAAATCCCTTCATGTCACCCATGAAGAACTGTATCAGATTTATTTATTGCATTGCTTTTCAAAGTATGTGCACATTCCTATCAAATATAAACTTATGAGATAGAGGAGTTATGTTATTTCCAATTCCAGCATTTGGAAAATGTATTTCAAACTCTACTGACCTATTTCTTTATCTTCTGATTTATGAGCTTCAGATTGTTCTTGGGTTTTGTTGACTTTAAGCTTTCAATCTACTTTCTTGAGTGCTAGAACCTGAAATGTCTTTATATTTTTGTTTAATGCTTACCTGAATTCAGCAGTGAAGGTTTTTTTGTAATTTGGGAGATGATAAATGGCAAATTGCCTGGTCAACTCTTCATTTCAACCAACTCTTGAAAAATTACAGATTAGGGTTTTAAAGACCTTAAAAGAAATTTTGGGGGTTTTTTTATTGGCATGTGGTTCTTAATATAAATTATGTTTAGTTGTTTGTTTTTTGTCTTGCTGCTGCCCTTCAATTTGAAGCACATGTTCTTACCTCATGGTTGTAATTTGATTTGGTATTCAATTTTAGAAATATCATAAACAGTTTCCCAGAACTTCTGAGCACTTTGTTTTAGAATTGACCGCCTTGCCATAATAACTCTAGGGGGCTCTTGTGAAACATGAGGCTCGGATGTAGCCCTAATACACTACTAAATAAGCTGAAATCTTCCCTTGATAAGAACAAGCCCTGGGAGCGATGTTTGTAGCAGGGTACTCTGTTTTCTTACAGTTGGGGCTACTAACAGGTCTTCGAGGCACAAAATCATTGAGTAAGTTCATAAACACCTTCAGACGTAATCATTTGCTTTGTAAATGAGTTACCTGGCGTTCTTGCCCAGTCGTGCCACCGTGGTCCGGGCTGGGCACCACCACCATGTGCTGCCAGGGCTTGCACGGACCTGAGCAGCCCCTCTGGCTGCCTGGCTCTCTTGCTGGTTACCATGACATTTGAGCCCCTAGAAATAAGCTCCAGGACGTCTGGGCCTTGTATCGCTCTTTTTCGCTTGTGTTTGAGGGGCAGGGAGGCGGGTAGCACGGTAATGCCAATTCCCTTCACCTGTCCTTGTTCCTTTCCACATCAAAGAACTAGGCTACTGAATTTAGACAGATTTGTACCACAGATCATTTAACTTCCCCCTCACAGATTTTGCATTTGTTGCTTTGGCAGCTTATTCCTAATGCATTCAGGTTTTCCTCTTTGCTGTACATCTCTATGGGTTAGCAGGCTGCTGTTACGACCCACACAGTGGCAGCTGGGCTGTAGCACGTCTGTCCGCTGCACTGCAGGACCATTTAGGATGTCCACGCTTGCTCATTCACTGTACTGTGCTGTTGCTTCTGAAGTACTCTGGCTGTGATTAATTCATCTGCTTCTCAACAACTCTAGCTAATTAATAATGCTTATAGTGGCTAACGTTGCTCAGACATCTGTGTGTGGTACAGCTGTTCTTACAGTGGTTGATAAACAGAGTTAAAGCATATGTGTAAAACAACAAAAAAAATCTAGGAATAAACTGGCAAAATATTCTTACATAACAAGCAATCAGGGCCTAAAATGCTTTTTGTTCTAAGATCTCAGCCTCTTAAAATTTTTGTAAATGTGTTTTTATCATACCAGTGATGGTTTTGTCACTTACCCACAGTGGATGGGCTTTCAAATGCATCATACCTCTTGAACTTTCTTGGCTGTTTATTTGCAGCTAAAGAAGTGGAAGTTGGAAGTAGGCATGTGGTGTGGATGCTACATATTTTTATTACTACCATTTATTTATTTTTCTATCAAGGTAATTGGATCAGGAAGAACAAAAAAAAAAATCAGACTGATCTTCATATTAACGTTAAGTCATGAAAAATAAGACTTTTCAGTTCCATAAGACTTAAGAAATGTGCACAATGAACTGAATCTTTGTTCCTCTTCATGCGATTTTCTCTTTTGCAGGCACTGTCTTTTAAATACTCTTAACAGAGAAGCTCATCCTACAAAAAGATGAGCAGATAACATTCATAAGCGAGCAGCCCTATTTCAGTCCTCCTTACTGTTTGATAGATCAGGAAGGACAACTGCTGCTAATCTTCGCTAATCTCAAGGCACCTAGGAAAATGGAAATAGTTTTTTTAACATCTTAGTGGGTCCTGAGCAGTAGTGTTAATTACAGTATCTCGACCTGATTGCAGTTTGGAAATTACATTCTGCTGAGCAAATGCACCCCATTGCATTTTCAGTGATTCACTTTCTGTCTTATATAGTGTGGAGTTACTGAGCAAAGTTAAAGAGCTGGGGCTTCCCAACCATTTTTTTTTGGTGGATTTTAATGGTGGATGAGGTCAGCCTACACAAACTTCTCCTCCTTGTCCATGAGCTTAGTTTACAAAAGTACTTTAAAAATAAAAGTCAGTGCAGTGCCTCACCTGAAGGGACACTCAGCCATTGCGTTATCGGGGAACACTTCAAAGGTGTGTGTGTGTGTTTGTCGGGAAGACTGAGGTCTCTGATGACTGACCAGATACTGGTGAGCTCCTATAGGCTGTGCATGTATTAAATGTGTCATTTCATGAAATTTCCATCTCCTTAGTGGGAGCAGTTAGTGTGGGAATGTTAGAGAAAATAGGGTGGTAGGAGCTTCTGTACAGGGTATGCAAGATAGAGTGGGAAATGTGAAGCTTGTGCAACTGGTAGTACTGAAATTATCCAAGGCTTCTGGTTTTACTACCTCTAAAGAGTTGAAGTGAAGATAGCCATAGTGGGGAAATGTTTAAAATACACTTTGCAAGGATAGAGCCTTTTATCAAAAAAGACAGTTGTTTTTTTCTTTTTTTCCCCCAACAGAAATGTTTTGCTGCATGTTGCTAATATTGCTGAAATGAAACTGGCTCTCCAGGTATCTAAATGTGTCTTGAGTAGGTTCCAGTGACTCTTGGGTAATAGGAGCACTCAATAATGAGAGAGGAAAAAAGCATTCTTAATAGGATCTGTTGAACTGGAGCATTTTAATCAGAGCTGAGCTGTGAACGAACCAGGTGTTTTTTTGCTCCTGGCAGCAATTGAAACTTCACAGGCTTTTCATGACATCACATCTTTTCCATGTCTTAACCAGTGACTCATCTTGCTTGCCTGTTTGTTGCTATTTCTAGCTGCCAGCAAGAACAGTAAGCTCAACATTAGCATTCTCTTATTAATGGCACATACTAGTCTGCCCCAGGTCACTCTCTTCACTTACTTGCAAAGGAAACCTGTGCGCTCTGCACTGAACACTGGGCAGACACACGGCTAAGAAAGTCTCAGCCCCGGAGAGCATGCAGTCTGAAATGCACGTCCTGACATGAGAGTAGTGGGATGGGAACATAGCAGCCGTCTCACAGCAGACATCAATAATATTGACCAAAACAACTAGAATTGCCAGAGGTCATGAGAAATGTGACATTTCGTATTACAACAGTCCAGAAAGGTAAGGAAATGCTGCTTTGAGAAGTTGGTTAGGTCCAGCAAGGAGGGCGCAACAGGGCAGCAGCAAAGGTTGCATGAACAGTTTTGGGAGATCTGCCTGGAGGTGGGAGGACAGCGGGGTGGGACAGAGGTTATGGATGGCAGAATGTCACTCTCACTGTTCACAACAGAGGCACCAGTATAGCTCCATGCCAACATGAATGTTTCCTCATCCTTGCAGATGGGGAAGTAAACAGGTCTTGGAGGTAAAGGAGTTGAGTATTACTGAGCTCTGGATTGGCCTGTAGCAGGACAAACAGCCCTTTGCCTTCAGGATGTGCCTTTATTTGTTGTTTGTTCAGGTTCTCTGTCGTGTAGAGAATAGGAGCTGAGGTGGCCAGTCCTGCTGAGAACTGAGCTGCATTTGCAGGGGGTCAGATGTTCCCTGACGCTTTGATGTCTTAACAACTTGCTGCCCCTATAACCATGGGGCTGTGAAGTCGATTATCCTGTCTCCGAGGCTGACCAAACTCCAAACAAGGTGCAGAAAGCTATAGCGTAGGTGTCACGATGTGACACTGAACAGCAGGGAAGAAGAGGTGATGAAGCTACCACAGCTGATGAAGCCCCGAAGCTGTGGCTGGTGCAGGATATTGGGGTTGACGTAACCTCTGTTCTGACTCTGAGCAGCCGAAGCAAGGACAATGCTAAGTACATGCGTCTTGTAATTGTTGCCAAGCAGCTGGACAACAGGTGACTCTTACATGTTATTCTTTTAAAAAAAGAAAAACCAAAATCAAACCATAATCCTTTTAAAAAGTTGAAAGGTTTATTTCTTTCGAGGCTGTTTGTTACATACACTGCTAGAACAGTCATGGTGCTGAGTGGATTAAATCCAGTACAGATAAGAAGTTTTAGTGACATTTTATGTGGAACAAAGAACTTGAGGCTGGAAAGCTTCACTAGAAGAACAATGGTTCGAGAATCAGGGATTCTGATTTTTCAGACCTGCAGCAAAGAGCTGTTGTGATTTAAAACTTAAAAAAACCGTGTGAGTACCTTGCTTTTCTGCTGAGACAGCCAAGTAAATTTAAGAAAAGCTGGTTGTGCTCCTGTCGTGAATGTTTATGTGATGGATCTTGTGAGTAGAGGGCATCTGCACAAAATGCAAATGTATTTAGGTCTTTTCCTTCTCTGATAAAACACTGAATTTTGATTGCTCATTAATGCAAAACCTTCAGATTTTTGTTTCAGGCTATCAACTAATGGTCCTGGGGGGGGTGTGTGTTAATTTTTTGTATCAAGGACAGGTGCATACATAAGCTACAAAAGAACAGAGCTGTTAGCACATTAGCATAAATATACCCCACAGAGAAGAGACCCTTCCGTGCTTGGTTACAACCAGGCTTTCTGATTCCTCATCAGGGACAGCCAAACAGGCTTCTGGATGCTGAAGGCTCAGGCTATTCTTCCTACGCATTTGGCTAGACTGTTAATTAGAGCTACACTGGGTTTCTGCTGATCCCTGCCAGTGCCTCATCTACTTGTCTTCTAATGAGTCTGTGGTCTACCTGGAAATCTTGCAAACAACTTGGGGGGGGGAGGTGGGGTGGAAGCAATCTGCCTCGGTTATTTTCTTCATTAGATAAATGTCTTGCACATAAAAACCTGAAATGCCTAATTACCTAAGGTTTGTGGTGTTTTAAACTGCTGTAAGGACAGCTACTGTAAATGCTGGGGAAACTGAGCTCAGATTTTCCAACCTGTTTTATTTTATTTATGTTGAAGTATCTGGGGGGTGTTCGCTGTAGCTAGCATAAAACATGCTCTGAGTCAAGAAAGTTAAGCCAGTTTATAGCTAAGAAGCTAACATAACCTCAGGAAAAAAATCACTTCAGGGTGGTATGACAGAGATTCAAATGGATTTTGGGGAAATGCGTTTAAGGGGAGATGGCATGCTCTGTACCTGTACAGTAAAATAGAGCAAGGAATCCATCAGTGACGCAGATGAATCACATCGCTGCATTGTACCACATGGCTACCTGGGCAAGGGTATGAATAAACTTTACATACTGGGAAATACAGGATATGTTTCCCCCACATGCACTCCCTTTGAAAACCTGAGAGGGCAGGCATCTAGGTATATGCTAATGGATATGCAAATTACCTTCTTAAAGAGGTAAGTGCATTGTCCACCAGAGGGATTATGACTAAGCAAATGCATGTAGCTCTTTGGAGCTCTGTACCTCCTGCAGCCACGTTCCTGTCTCTCACTAACATATAAATCATGGACCGCCCCCCTGCCCAGGGGCTTTGCAGGCAGAATACTGAAACCAGAAAACCAGAACTAGTAAATTTCAGAGCATTCAGGCAATAGCACAGTTTGACACAGATGAACTCTGGGCTGAGTCCAGTTCCTCACTGAGCCAAGGCACTGAGATGGTACCAGGACAGGTTTTGGAAGCCACCCTGGGAGTCCCGCTGGGGCTCCTTCCCAGGACAGCCTGGAGGTTTGTCCTCCAGAGCCAAGTCCTTGTTCCGAGCCATTGTCAAATTTAATTTATTTCCAAAGTGTTCTGTATGCAGCTAGACAATATGTCTTGCAGTTGCTTACTGCCTGGTCGCAGCCTCATGCCCTGAGCCAAAATGAGCACTGGTTAAGCACAGAGCAGAAAATGAAAGATGAGATTTGGGATACAGAAGAACCTGGGAATGCAGGTGTAAAACAGTAACACTGTAAGCATGAGAACTGAAGAAGCCTGACTTCCAATGGATTTGCTGCTTTTTGTTGGTTGCAGAATCTGAGAAGTTGCTAATACTGATTTAGGGCTTTCTCCTAATGAGGCATGAAGAAAGCCTCTCTCCTGTGGATCGTTTGGTGTTGGAAAAGGATTAGCCTTGCACTTAAGCTTTTCTTCCCAGCTAAGGTATGCTTAAGGTCTTTCTTATTCACCTTACCAACTATTTTTGTGACATTTGTAAGAACGTACCTGTAAGAGCGTTTTCCCTCGGTCAAATTTGATCAAAAATTAGTAGAGTTCTAATGCGCCTATACATGTGCATGTGTGGAGCTGATGATTCAATAAGCGTCACGTCCTTAGGAAATCGGGCTAAAACAAATGGAACAATACTGGTGCTGCTGAGACCTTCCCCACTTGAAGAAGTATAATTAGGATCTAGTTGGCGTGGCTGGTTTAGCTGTTCCGCAGCTAAGTGAGGATGTAGTGTCAGTGAATATGAGAGTGCTGTATTTACCAATGGCAGGAGGAGGAATGGTCCCTCGGGCTGCAAGGTGTAGGCCACCTCATTCCGGTACTTCTCTTGCCTTGCTATGATCGGCCAGTGGACTACCCTGTCTTGAAATAAATGCACAAGTTTCAAGGAAAAAATTCCTTCTTTTTCCAGAGGATTGGTGGAGAAACAGCAAGATTCCTGCTGCATAACCTCTCTCCACTGGAAAATTCACCTGTGGGTAGTCTCACGGTAGTGCAATAGTCAGAGCCTTTTAAGCAAGCTGCAGGGAGCTTATTTACAAGCGCTTTCCTCCTACAGAGAACCTCTGTGATACTCTGTTGCAGAACAAGAGGCGATCGTTGATGTTTTTCCCTTTCATAGACTGGGTAGCGTCTGTTCTGGAAGGGTCAACTCTGTCTCTTTCATGCAGCAAAAACAAAGCTGCATGTATGGGAATGATAGACAGGAGCCTTTTGAAGCAGAGTAGTTTACCCCACTGCACCTTGTATATTTTCTGGGGTTGTGGTGATGTGCTGTGGCTGATCAGAAACTGGCTCTATACTCCCACAAGAGTGCTCTACATGGATTTATTTCACACTTCCAACTAGCTATATGATTAATAAGTCCTTTAGGTTCTTTTTCTCTAGAGAAGAGAAACTTTAATCACATTTTAAAGCAGTGGCAGTAAATGCTTTCTTAGGTGTGGGTTTTGCAGGACTAAAGGACCATTCATTTCAGAAGTGCTAACCCATAAGGGTAACTAGCAGTCAACATCTTATGCTGAACGCACTTTGCAGGTAAGGCCTTTTGCTTCCCTTGCAGCTATTTCACAGAGTTACCATTTGCCAAAAGATGCATGAAATGTATTTGTTCAAATGATAGATACCTCCTGAACGACAGAGGTACGTCAAGCACATGAATTCTGAGTTCAGAAAGCAGGTCCAGAGGGAATGGATTGGCTCCAGGACTGCTGATCTGATGTAGAAATACTCCTCAGTTTGAGAACAGGCACCCAAAATGTGAGGAATAAATGTTGTTGGCATCTAGCAGATGGTAGCTGACATGTTTTCCAGCTGTCACAAGTCTTTTGAAATTCTTCTGTTGCGTATGCCAGAGTTTCACCTTTGTGCTGCCAGGCTGAATATAGAAATGACAGCTGCAGGTAGAAGTATTCTACAGCACTCTATAGATAAAAAAAATTAAGCTGAACCAACAGAAGAGGATTAGTAAATCTCAAATTAGTATGTGCCCCTCAGACATTGTGACTGGGATATTCCACATTAAATTCACTTTGTAGAATAATTTTCATTGCATCAAGTCTGTAATTGTTGTCTCTAACCTCAGGTAAGAACCGAGTCACTTGCAGCATCTCTCTCAAGGATGTTTTCCTGACTGTGAAACTAAATTGCAACACGTAAATGTCTTGTGCCTGGTACAGTCCTGGACTGTTTTTGATTGCCTCTGCTTTGAAGTGTCAGCTTCCAGTGAACTCTGCTAACATTTTATTATTGCATTGAGGCTGAGGCAGAGAAGAGCAATTAAAGGGTTGACATCTTTGGTGTTTTTTTAATAGTACGCATGTCAAAATGCATTTAACAAATCATAGCTGATGCAAAAGCCCAATTAATGCTGAAGTAGAGTTCATTTTGGTTGGGAGTAAATGAGAATTTTAAAATGGATAATAACAAGAAGTGTTTGCCTTATTTTAGATATAGGACCTAACTACAACTCCTGTTTCTGAGAATTGAAGTCTTAAAGCCTAAATACTCCTTTCTGTTCCAGGATACAGCTGGACAAGAAAGATACAGGACCATCACTACAGCCTACTACCGAGGAGCCATGGGCTTTGTCCTCATGTATGATATCACCAGTGAAGACTCCTTCAATGCAGTGCAGGACTGGTATGAAATAATGTTGTTGTGGTTGGATCGGGTTGGGTTTTGGCCAGTTCTCTCCTCATGTTTTTTTGTTGAGAACATTAGACATCCTAACCTCCACAGTGCTTTGCATCACCATGTTCCTTTCTCTTCATCTAAACTCTGGGATAAATAATTTGTTTTCTAAACTCTCCTAAGAAAAACTTCTACAGCTTCACATTAATGAAAAAGTTACAATTCAAATATAGTAGCATACTGTAGCAGTTGTTGCTTTTAAAAGTTCTAATCATTTAATGCATTATTTGGGCCTATGAAGTTTCTGGTTGTGCTGCTAAACAATCCAGTTTAACAGTGGTTGTTTGAGACAAATCTCATTTAGAATCTAATAATGCTAAATCTTTCCAAGCTGCCTTGAAAAGGGATTAATTTTTTTGGAGCCTGCAAGTGTATGAAACAGTATTCACTTTGCCTAAATTGAGATGATTAAAAACCTAACTTTATCCATTTAAAACTTGTGAAGTTTATATTAGTTGTAGTTGTAATAGGAGGAAGAGCGCGGTGTAGGACAGAAAGCAAGCACACCCCTTGGAAGGGGCCTGTGTGTTACCACTGACTGCAGAAAGCACCTGAACGACTCTGTAAGGTAGTGCTCGGTGTGGAATGGTGGGATGGGGAGGAGGAGTTACCTATTAAATGGTAACAGTGGGGACTGAGCCCTGAAACTAGGTATGAAATGGATTCTCAGCTGTTACAAGCTCTTCTGTCTCCCCCGTGAATTCAGTACAAATGCAAATAACACCAGAAAATAATTTCTGGACTTCCCGGTGACAAAAGGTCAGGAAATATATTTGGCTTACAGTCAATAAAGCACGCACCAGATCAGTCACTTAAAAAACTCCGTGGTAGTATCAAAGCTGCATTGGTACCCAGGCTCGTCTCCCCAGCATTTTGGTGTGCATTTCCCCTTCCCCACCTGGGGGGTCCCCTTGTAGCTCATGCCACCTGTCTTCTTCCTCGGAAAGAAGTGTCCCATCTCACCCCACGCTGATCTGTTTTTGGAAGCAGAGCTGTGGCCCAGACTGCCTTCCTGCTCTCCTGCTTTCCAGAGAAGTACACGTACAGAGCAAGAAGAGCAGTGGTCTTCCTAGAAGAGCCAGAGCACATGTCATTGCTGTGGCCACGGGGCAGTGCCTGCAGCCCCCTCAGTAGTAGCTGAGGGGACGTGTTTTCTCAGCAGGGATCCAGCACAGTGTCTGGAGTGAAAACATCTGGGCTGCTGCTGTGAGGTAGTGTCCACAGGCACGGCACAGATGAGCAGAAGGTTGGACACTGTTGCTGAAGCTCATGTTCAGACATGGAATCCTCTCAAAGTGACACCAGGCTTTGTGTAGGAAATACAGGGAATGGGGAGGCAGAGGAAAGGCTGTGTTTATCCTCAGCAGTACCCCTGTGGCTCCCCTCAAATGTCCTGCAATTATTTCTGCTGGTTACCCTGTTGCTGTATACTGCAGATGGGTATGGTCAACGTGCAAAGAAAGGAAATGCGGTGGTTAATGTGTTCTCTCAAGCCTGATAGACTGATTTGCAGTGATCTCAGTGACCTACCGGGAGCATGTGACATATGATGGCTATGGCACTGGCTTTTAGCACCCCAGCTCGGTCTGGCTTTTTGTTCAACAGCTGTTCTATATCCCCGATCTAGGTTGCAACTCAAAAGCTGCAACAACATGGTTTATTGTTTCTAGTAATTTGGCCTTCTTCCAAGGCTGCCCATTATTTGTTCTCACTGTCCTTTGAAGCAGTTGGTTGTGATCATCACATCTAAAGATGCAGTCTCCACTTTCACCCCATCTCCAGTATCATGACACCATGCTGCAGAAAGTGAACTGCAACGCCTTCCCTGAGCTGTCCTTCAGCAACTAGTGACAGAGGAATACATTTTTTCCTTGCTAGAAAGGTTTTGCCAAAAACAGGTTTCTCCACATGGCACACCCTCTACCAAGCCCAGATGAAGTGTCTGCAAGTGTCTGCACAGGAGCATTTTCCATAGGAGTGCCTGCATGTGAGCTGGGGCAGTAGCTTTCACTAAACTGTAAATATTTTCAGCTTGGTTCCCCGATGAAACAAGGTACATAGGACCACACAGTCCATCTACCTGTTAGCCAAAAAATACCAAATCTCAATCACCTGAGCTGCTACTATTTTCAAGTTTATGCAAGTGAATTTTAACCTGAAGCTTTGCATTGGAAGTGGTCTAACCTGTTCCATCAAAGGCAATAGTGCAAGAGTAAGATTTAAGAAAGGTCAGCTTTGTGTATTTGACTTCATGTCTTCCTGTGCCACGGGGGCTGCATGAATATCTTTGCTAAGAGCACCTTGTCAGCCAAAGGACAGAGGTGAACTATCAGTTTATTTTTGCTCCGTATGTCAGAAATCTTGCCAACAGATTTTAAGATTCTGAACCCAAATGATGTAGTGGGTCAGATAAAAATCGGTCTGTGGTACCCCATTTCCTTCCTTTCAGAGGCTTGTCCACGGGAGAGGTGTGTAGCAAAGCCAGCATCGCTGTGCCAGCAGAGTCCTCTAGTGGCGATGCAGCCAAGAGATGTTTTTTTCTCAGTCTGCAGAACTGCTGTCCTTCTAAACTTCTGAAGGGACAAGAAATGGAAACAAAAAAGCTTTTGGTCTGGTGCTGTTAGATCAACTTCTACCATCTTCTAGCATAGCAAGTAGGTAGGATCTTGGGGTTTTTGTCACCATGATGGGTGATACAGTTATGCTTCAGAAAAACATTACACTGGATTCTGGTCTTTAGTCGGGAAAGTGTACTCTCCGTGGAAAATTAAGGTGTTTACTACTTGAACTCCTTTAGCTCAGAGCCTTGATCTCCATGAGCTTAGTCCATTCTCCAGGTCAAGTGTGAGACGGCAGCAGCACGCCTAATGATAAAAACAGAGCCCTAGCGGTCCTGCAGTGCTTCTGTTTGGTCCTGGTGAGAGGATGGAGTGGCAGCAGTCGGGAGGCTGCACAGGCTGTAAAGTCAGTGGCATGCCCTTGATACCCGGGTACTCAGTCCTGTCTTGTCTCATCCATCACACGCGGATAGGACAGCTTTCCTGCTGTGCCCAAGAGGTCCATAAGAGAGGGCTGGACCCAGAACGTTTGGGAGGTGAGACATGGGAGGCAGAACATTCTCCAGTCCTAAAGCCTGTTACTTGCTGGTGCCCTGCCTACTGCCACTAGTGATTCAGGTTTTTGAAGATGCTGTGTAAGCAGGCTGTCAACATGAGTCTTAGCCCATCTCACTGCGTTCTCATGTACCGTCTCTTCCTGCAGAGTTCCCTACAGAAAACAAGCCAAAAACAGCTGAGCCAGAGACCTAACACTCCAAGTAAGCTCTTGCCCATGGCAAACCCTTACCTTCTGTTGAACTTGCAGGGGTGTGCTTAGATCTCAAAATTAATTTTCAGCATTACACTGAAATTATGGGAAAGTAGCCTTGTGCAAAGTCAGCTCTCCATCAGAGAGAAGCATTTTCCCATCTAGACCTCTCCAGCATCTTAGAGCTTATACCCTCCCTCTGGCAAATTGCCATAGGAGGTTGTGCTCACTAGCTTTATTATTCTCTGAGCCGTTTCGTGAAGCCCCAACATCCCCTTTAAAACTTCCTTCCATGTATGTACGGTGCACTTTACCTTTCATCTCTGGCTCATTGGCATATGACTGTTTCAACAGCCTCCTGACCTGGCCTCACCCGCCCACAAGGGAAATAAGAATATCTCTTCCAGTCTGCCGTAGGATTTCTTCCTTGGGTGATCTTGTTGCCACACCCTTCTTATGGGTGGATGTCCTAAAGAGGATTCTGATTTGCTTTGTGCCCATCCAGAAACACTTCTTCTAAACCAAGTAAAGGCACTCTTTCTCCTGAAGGGGGAGGATTGTGGCTGTATGTCAGGTATTTAGACAAACTCTCCAGGTAGTGTATGAATTTGAAGTACAATTTTTCCTTCATTCACATGAATCACCCCATTCAATTATAATTATCTTAAAGCAGCTGAGAGAGTAAGATACACGATTTAAATACGTTTGGGAATGTCTAGGACATGACCTGTCTTGCTCCTTCATTGGGAAGGGTACAACAGATTGTGTGACAAGTCTTTAAAAGATTAAGCCTGAGGGATTTTCCTTACTGCAGTGTGGCAAGAGTACAGTTAAGTTACTTTAAAAGAACAAACATAAATATGCAAAAGCAAAGATGGGCTTTTCCTCATATTTGAAAATAATTATTTTGTTTGAATAATAAGAATTCTTTCCTATCGGGTGAGTGAAAGGGTTAAGTGAGCTTTCATGGCTTCCAGCTCAGTTTCTAGATTTTTTTTATTTAGTAGGCTTCTTTGACAGTTACTATTTGACATTGGCTTGATAGTTTTGTGCGTAGCTAAATCAGTGGTTTATACCTCATTTAAAACTGTACTGAAACTAGAATGTACTCAGCAATTGATACTCTAAAGTAAAAAGAAAATATTATGAAAGCTCTGCTTTGAACTATCTAGTCAATTTCACAGAAGGGAAGAAAAAATTGGTTAAATTTAACTTAGATTTAGAGTGACAGCTGAGTTCACAAATCATTAGCTTTATTTATCTTTAAGGCTGATCTTCAAATTAGGTTGTTTATATATCCATGTAACTGTGAACCTAAGACTATTTTTCTTCTCAGGGTGAAGCATAAAAACCATGCTTTATCGTTAATTTGGGGAATTGAGCACAAATAAGGCACAGCATTGTTACTGTGCCACAGAAATGTATTTTTCCCAGTGTATATATTGGACTGCCCTGACCGTTGTTGAAGCACCCCAATTGCACAAGCCTTTTTATTTATTTACTTTTCCAAAAGCTCCTGGAAATGTGCTGCCTTTCTTTTTGTATGGGGATCGGGTTTCTTTTAGACATTTTATTCTTAATAAGTGTAAATGTCAGTGTTCTGCAAGATAGGTTTTCCACTAACTTGTACAAAACATGGAGAAAAATGAGTTTCTGTGGGAGATCCTTCTTTTTAATTTTCTAAGTAGTTCCGTTTAAATAGTTAAGGTTTGTCACTATGTCCCCATATGCTCCCCGGGAGCTGAAATGAATCCAGAGAGAGGACTGGGAGTCAGAAGAGGAGCCTGGTGATGGGTGTTTTAAACTGAACCTAGAGAGACTTACTTTCTCTCTATTGCTTATGGAGGGAGTCTGGAAAGATTTCCTCTTCCCGGGCTTTTGGCTCATTTCTGAGGTCACCCCCTCCTCTGATGAGCCTTGAGAAACCCCAGAGTACTGCATAAACTCATCACAGGCTCAAATTAGCTCTCACAGGGCTTGTCTACGTGGAGGCACTCGAAAGGGTGAAAGTGGAAACTGCGATTGGAGTGAGTGCCTTTCCAGGAGGACATTTAGAAAAGTTTCACTGTGCAAAGCCTTTATTTTTTTGTGTTGCAGTATGGGTCTGGCCTCCTGCGGCGGGCTTGGTTTAGGTTTATGTTTTCCAGTGCAATCCAAACAGGCTGCTGCTTAAAGGCAAGTTGCACAGTGAAATGACCCCCTTTTTCACAGATATCCATGGAGTGACATGACTGGCTGCTTTCCATGGAAAAGGCAAGTAAACAACTCAAACTAATTAAAAATTATCGTTAGTAGATCAGATCTGGAGGCTGCTGCTAATTCAAAAGAGAAGGAATCAAGTGCTTTATCGTTAAGAGAGTTCAAGCACATTACACAGAATTAAAAATCTGAGGGGACTCCTGGCTCTCCTGGGAAATGGCAGGTTTGCCTGAAACTGTAGTGTCCTGTATGGAGGGGTGGCGAGTAGGGACAGCGTGGAAAGGTGAGTAAGGACGGGAGGAGGGAAGGAGTGTATGCTTCTGGCAGAGCAGCCTTTGGGAAGGAGGGAGTCTTAAAAGATTGGGCTGACTCGGAGAAGATAAAATAGGTTGGGCCAGTCCGAAAAAAAAGGATGAAAGTGAATGCTACCAAACTAGCACTGTTCTGCTGCTGGCTCTGTGACACCTCACCGAGGATGGTGGGAAAGGACTGGACTGCCAGGATAAATAGCGGGGGGAATATCTTCTGTTTTGTCATAGAAAAACTATGAAGAGGCCAAATGTAAGGTCAGACTGTTGGGATCCACAGCTAGCTCCAATCCAGTTTCAGCACACGAGCTACAGAGAGCTTTAGAGGTCTTGAGTTCATCCCAGTCCTTCTCCTTAAGCTCCCATGACTTGATCCCTCTGTCACTGAAGTTATCATTTGTCTGATACTTTCTGTCTGTCATTGCATCTGCTGTTTCCTGCCTTAGGTATCACTTAATCCTGCTGGGTTCAAATATTAGCTCACAGAGCCTTACTTTGATCCTGTATTTTCCTGATTTGGTAAATTTCTGTTTCTCTCCAGCAATTGTTTCCGTGTTTCTGTGCAATTTTCAGTCTCTGTGGACCAGTTTTCCTGTTCAAGCAAAGATGAGTTGAAGCTTCCATCTGTTTGACACTCAAAACACAATTTCTTACGGTGTTGCTAAAACTCTGAAGCAAAAGCGCTACAGCAAATGAACATCTTTTCTGTCTGCACTGAATTACTGTTGTTATGTGTTTTGTAAGAAGTTGTAAATCTAGCATGAAGTGCGTGTCTATTGTATGACTTTCTCTGTAGGGACAATATCCTTAAGAGGTGTAATTGGTAGTTGTTCCTCGGACAGATTAGAGCTGAAGGAAAACAAGTTTTAGAAGAATGCTTTTTTTGTTCCTAGACGTCAAAAATTATTTGATTCAGCTTTCTGTCTGGATCTCATGAACTTTAAAACACTGCAAAGTCGAAACAAGTCACACAAAATCAAAGAGTAGTAAAATAGAATGGTGCTATAAAGTATAAAGTCTGCATTCTTGCTTGATGTGTAAGCTTGGTCGTTTGTCTTTTAACCAACACACAGTCTTGAGATGTTGATGTTGTCATTAGTGGTACTTGTTCTCATAGATAATATATAATTGTATTTTGGCACAGCTGATGGAACGTAACAATCTTTTTTTGACCTGCTGTAGGGCCACACAAATCAAGACTTACTCCTGGGACAATGCACAAGTGATCCTGGTTGGGAACAAATGTGACATGGAGGATGAAAGAATTGTTCCTGTGGAGAAGGGCAAAAATCTGGCAGATCAGCTAGGTACCTGTCAAAGCTTTTCTTTCTACTCTTTTTCCTCTGCTTCTTTATAGTGTTACTTTTAATTTGTATGATAAAAAGTCCTTACAGCAGTAATACTTTAATAATGGTATCACAACTGAGAAGTGTAATATATTCTAGGTCCATGTTTTACTTGCTTACTGCTGAATACTACCTCCTTGTAGTGTTGCTGTATCTGTAAAGCTAATATCTAAAGATGTAAAAACAACTATTATTAGCACAGTGGAATGAAAAGAGAAAAAGTTTTCATAAACACAATTCTATCTCCAGGTCTCTAAGTGCTGTATAGTCATTTTCAGAATGCAAACATTCATTTTTGTAGAAGAAATTTTATTTTTGCAACTAAACAATGAAAAAAGAGTTTTGTATGTCAGAACTGTAGAGTTGAGTAAAGCAGATTTAAAAAATGTACCAGGCTTCTCTATCCAGGTAGGGAAATGACATGTTACTGATGCGGGATAGAAAATGCAAAACAGATCCATTGAGAAGAAGCTGGGATTGCAATGAAAATTTTAGAATGAACAGCAAAATAAATTGATCCTAATTACTCAATTACTTATATTATTTTATTATACTTTATAGCATAGATGATCTTTTTGATATGGGCTTCTGTGTTAAGATTTAACTATACTGTCATCTTCTCTTAAAGAATTCATGGTGGCAAGTAGATCCTGTTAAAATTTAATTCAGTTAACAGTGGAGACCCTTCCGGTGGGCACACTGTAAATATTTGTTTAGCTTGTAAGAGTAGAGGTTCTTCCCAGACTCAAAGGAATCACCATCACCCCCAATTTATAAAATCCTACATTGTTATCAATTCTTAAGCAGTAATTGGAGGGTGCATAATGTATTGTAAAACTGGGGGAACTGGAGTTCCAGTACATGCTGCATACATTGCTGTAGTTTAAAGTGTGACCTTGATCACATTGCTGATCATGGTTAAATCTTACATAATGAGTATTTATTAGTTGGGGGGTTTGTTATTGTTGTTTTGGTGTTGGTTGGTTTGTTTTTTATGAAGGGGAGGTACAGAAACCCTGCTCATAGATGAGTATGAGGTATGGTATTGTGATAGGGACCTCTGAGATATAAACAAAAAGATGGTTACTCTTCCAAAAGAGTTAAGAGCAGTCAGATTCTTTTTTCATGTTTCGTGTGCAAAGAAATATAAGCGTGTCTGCAAATGCCTGCAGGTTTAGAGCCTTCAAGTGTTCTATGTATGCTAAGCAAAAAGGGGTTCTAGTCATGACTTGACCCTTGAGGCACTGCCATCATAAATAAAGAGCAAATATCAAACTAAACCCCCTAATTTCCCATCATTATTATTGTTGTAATAATAATCCTTTACATGTAGGACTAGCAAACAAAGATATGGTTAGTTTGCAATATCAGTTGTGGGCTCTTTTTTACATGTCAGAATTTAATTTGCTTTTCAAAATATGAATCTGAATAAACGTGGTTCCTGGCTTGCAGACTCAAAGCTGTTTTGAATGCATGTGTGCCCACATATTTTGCAAGAGTAATTACACTCTTAGTAGTTGAAAGTGTGTCCAGAACAATGTAACAGCAAAGAGAGAGTATAGGAACTCCCACTCCTATTTGGACTTGTAATGTTGTTTTATTTTCTCCCGCCCCAAATTTTTCTGTTTGTTTAAATAAAAATCTAGCATCTAGAATCTGAATCCGTTACATAGGGGACACTACAAAACGCACACATGCACAGAGTTGCCATAGCAACTGACTCCATCAGTAGGAAGCTGTTCTGTTGAAGTATCCCCAGTTCTGCCCCCAGCCTGTCCTCATGCTTGTCCAGCTCACTCTGGAGAAACATACCCCAGTGCAGAGCAAAACAAAAGGTAACCGTGCCTTTGGAAAGTGTCCCAGTCCTCTTCCATAGCCTCCCAAAATACTAAATGCTCTTTTTAAAAGGACTGAAAAATATATCTGGTTTTATCAGTCAGTTTTTCCTTACGTTAACTCTGCTAATGTATACAGCATCGTCTGACTGACTTTGGGTGTTAGGTGGGAGGAATCTCATTAATTGACTATCAACTGCTTTAAATGGCTAGCTTTGTCATAATGATTCACATAAAGGTTATCCTTCAGCGTGTTTATTTAGGTTTGTATAGTGACATTAACATCATTGAAATAATTTCCTAATCAGATTAAGAAATTGTTATTGGCCTGAACGTGAACTAAACCAAAACAGATTGAGCTACAGCAGAAGCTAAACCAATGTTGGACTGACAAATATCTAAGTTCAGTTCTCTGATTTCTTGTGCCTTTTATACACATTTTTAATCATCATCAAAGGCAGCAAGTGGGGCAGACAGAACCCTGGTCTGATGCAGGATGGCCATCATTGTTTAGTAATGAGGCAAACATCTCCACGGTCACTTCACTCATTGTCCCATGATTTTTAAAAAGTGTTAGGAACTGGTAGATACCTATTCGTTATCTCACACATCAAGGTGACTCAGTCTACCAGCAGTGGCAGGCTAATCAGTTAAGATAGCTTGTCTTTCTCTTCCTTTGTGGCAGAATCAAAGAAAACCGGTGTGATGCAGAATATCCCCCAAATGAAGCAGAATAGAATGTGCCTTATTGCAAAATAAACTCGCTGTGGTGCTTGAGCTGTCGCTGTTGGCACTGTAATAACCTGGTAGAAACAGAAGCAACAGCCACTGGAAGTGATGGTTGGCTTTTAAAGCCCCTGGGGTTAGAAAGATAAAGAAATGCTTCACATTTCAGTGAGTTTCTGCTGGCTGAGGCAGGGTTCAGGCTTGTCTGTGAGAAGGTTGGTTCTTGCATAGCACGGGGTGTCAACACGAGGCAGCAGGAATAGCTGTCTGTGCCACCCCCACCTTGACATAACTCCAGCTGTGATGGTTGTTCGTTGTTGTTGTTTTTTTAAATCAGAAAGGGTCAGTGTTTGAGAATCTGTACCCGTCACTGCAGCTAGGAGCTGGCGACACCGAAATTACTCCGTAGGAGGCACACAACAGCATTTGTAATTCAGCAGTGGTGAGTGGCCCTTGTTGGGAAGGGTCCTCAGTCCTGACGTGTGCTGTGCGAGGATTAATCACCCTGAAGAGCTTTCTGTCTAAACAGACAAAGAACAGGAAAAAGCAAGACCAAAGCCGTGGAGCATTTTGCTCACAAGTGCAGAAGTTGGTCAGCAGAAGGAATACAACCACGACCTGGTTTCTCCCCCTGGTGTCCACTCTTGTCAGACCGCAAAACCGGTTCATAGAGCGAGCCATGCCCTGTCACACGGGGGTGTGGAGCACAGACAGGCCCCTCCATACGTGACCAGTTCGTGGTGTGTCACCAGCAGCTGCTGCCCAGGGGATCCCCACTGATCTAAGCGGGAGAGTTCAACTCCCTTGTCCTGGGTTTATTCAGATCTGTATCGTCACCTGCAGATGTGTTTACCAGAGCGATGGTAGGGATCCCTGTATCCCCTTCACTCTTATTGATGCAAGTATTTCTGCTTACTATTCTGAGATTGTGGGAATCAGCTGAGCTTAAGAATTATCTTGTGTCTTGTTTCATTAAGGTGAATCCTGGAAAAAAATGGTTAATATTTTAAAAACCATCTCCCATTATCATTAGTCTCTATTGATTTTTTTTTCCCCCACTTTTTCTCACAGGTTTTGACTATTTTGAAGCTAGTGCCAAAGAAAACATCAATGTAAGGCAGGTGTTTGAGCGTCTCGTGGATGTAATCTGTGAAAAGATGTCGGAGAGTATAGAATCAGACCCTTCCAGGGGCACTTCTGGAAGGAGCATGCGACTCTCGGACAACCCACCTCCTTCGCAGCAGAACTGCTCGTGCTAGTGACCTTTCTCGCTGAGAAATGTCCTTTTCCTTTCCTGATGAAATTTTATCTTTTCCTTTGTGGTGGTGCATTATCATGTAGTCCAAAGGCAGAAGTCTCTGTTGTAGGAAACTGCTATGTTTGTATACTGTGCTGGAGTGTTAATATTATGTATTTCCTCATCCAATAATTTAAAAAATGAAAATCTGAATAAATATTGTAAGTGCACCTAGTGTTAATGTGAATTATGCTGAAGAAAAAGAATTGTTTAGTGTTGCAAATGTTATTTCCACACAGAATGTTGCATTTGTAATTATAAATTCCTCTACTGCAGAAAGAGATTTTTTGTCAAGAACAGCAGGAAACATAAAAACCAATTAGAAGGGACCAGGTCTAAAAGAAAATGGGGTGGAAATCTTTTTTAAAGCAAGAATATGCACCCTTTAGGTATTTTTGAGAGTCATTGTTGCTGTCCTGTATAGACATGGACCTCGTTTTTTCTGTATGATGGAGCAGAAAGCAGTGCATTTCTGACAGTTTGAGGTCCTCCAGAAAGCAAAGAGGAAGGGGGGTGGATTTTGTGTCAAGCCACTGCATAGAGGAAGAGCACGTGGAGGAATCAAAGCTGCCAGGCAGGGGAGGAGGAGGAGAAGGCCTTGCAGCCATACCCGCATTTCCCTGTGCTCTTGGCTGGTGCTGGGTGAAGGAGCGAGCGCCCTTCCAGGGACTGCCCTTGCTTGCAGACTCCTCCACAGTCACCACTACTGGCTTGCAGAGCGTTGGGGGTGTCGCTGGGTTTGGCACCTTGCTGTCCCTAATCCTGTTTTTTCTAGAAGCCCAAGAGCTGCAGGACAAAGGGGAGGAGGAATTGCCTGCTGCATGCTCAGTTGGAGGCAAAATCTGACTTGGAACAGCACTGTCACAGAAAGATAAAAATAGCAGGAGCCAAAATGTGAGTGTTGGCAATATTAGTGCTGATATTATTAGATTTCCTTTCTGCATTTTGTTGTGGGTTTTTTTCCTTCTTTTTTTTTTTTTTTTTCCCCTTTTGTGCTAGATCGGTGCATGTGTGGGAACAGGATTTCTGGTTTCAGATTCAACCACAAAGTGTAATTTTAAAAAAGGAAGACTGATAAATCAAACATAACTGCAAATGAAAAGTGGCAAAGACCTCCTATTAGAGTTATTATGTAAACTTATTCTATGGATTTTGTTGCATCATTCTTTGAAGGGAGGAACAATTTTTAATAGTTAACATCTAAAAAATTCTTATATTCCAACATTGCTAAAATTGCAAAACTTCTACATCTGCGTGTAGAACTGTGTGCATTAGCACACACAGAGCTGGTCTTTCTCTGAAATATATGGAGGAACTGCTACTGCGAATCTGTGAAATTGCATACACTGTGTGCCTTTGTTGATGATCACGCATTGGTTTGTGCATCCCAGCGCCAAACGGTGACTGCAAACTGTGTCTGTAAATGTAAACTAAGTGAATACGGAGGGAAGTTTGCTGTCTTAAGGTGAAAATTCTGGAAAGTTTTATGGCTTTACCTTAGGCCTGTGAACTCCTCTGCCCGAGGAGACTTTGCGATGCCAGGAACTGATGTCCCAGCCCACTGCAATGGAATGTGCTGGGTGGTGACAATAGCAAATGCTTTTGTTAATTTCATTCTGTTGTGTCTCAAAGTGTAATGGTTTTTAGAAAAAAGCACAATATTCTAGAGAAAAATGCAACTACATTGATGTAGTTAGAGCTCGTTGTGCTAAAGGCTTGATCCCTTTGTATGTTGCTTTCAGAAATCTTTACTGTGACGTATTTTGGGTGTGTGTGATCTAGTACTGGAAATGTGATTTGTGCAGTGCTAGGAATGTGGTTATTGTATCTAAACCCCTGAGACTGCAAAATAAAGCGAAATGTAGTCACCGGGTGTGGCTGGAGAGCTTGTGTGAGCTGCATTGCCAGCGTTGGGCAATCACGTTGCATGGATAAAGAAAGTATCTTTTTAATGCTTTTAAAAATACATCGAACTACATTGATCTTCTTTGACAGGGTGATGATCCTCGAGCCCAATAACTGGAATCACTATGATATAAAACAGTGAAGAGAAGGATTATTTGGCCAATAAATGTGCAGTGTTCTAGTTGTAGCAGAAGCAGTTTTTAGGGCAACTTGTATAACTAGAAAAAAATAAATAAAAACCTCTACAGAAGGGAGCGATGATTTTGAGCTGTGCTGGTATAATGGAGAATCTCAGTGCAAATAATGATTTTTCAGCTCAACTCAATGGTGAAAGAAAATGGATTCAGCAGAAATGGATTTTAAGTTCTTTTGATTTACTGACTTTCTTTTTCCTAGCAAAAAAAAGACCTTTCCCTTTTCTATCCGATATATAATTGTGTTTCATTGTGTTCCAGTCAGGTCAGATGTGTTTGTGGTTTTGTTCCTCTCCTCTCCAGAAGAATGCAAGTACATTCCAGGCCCTTCAAGGTAGGATGGGCATAATATTTTTTTTTACAGAAAAAGCCATCAAGTAGCTACATGACAGTATAGTCCGAAGAACTGGAAAAGACAGTTACGAATTATACCCTGCCCTATATTACATACATGGAGAAACCTAGTGTTTGGTGTAGAAATCCAGCAGAGTTTATTTCAAATAAGGAATCAAATCATCACAGGCAATTGACACATCTCTCCATTAATATATATTTCATGTGTCTCGTCATCTTACATTTACATTAAAAGCTGTGCATGAATACAGAGAAAGCCTTTAGCCTTAAGTGGCATGCAGCTGATTTCAGTATCACCAGTGAGTCAATAGTAATTGTTACTTGTATGAACTTTTAAGAGGTAATGGCAGAATGTGAGACAATAATTTGTAAGGACAAGGGGAAATAACTTGCTTGCGCCAAAGACAAACACAAAATCCTTCGTGCAGTCTTGTATAGAGCCTCTGTTTGACTGGCAGTGGCCTGGGATAGTAGTTTTGATAAACAGTATGGTTACAACACAAAAAAAGGGGTACTAGAATGTGAACGGGAAGAGCTGACTGTTGGTCACAAGCTTCTCTCTATGGTTTGTACAATACAGCGCCAAGTGTGCAGTTCCAGGAAAAGCCATGCAGGAGGGCCCGGGTTAGAGATGGGTCTTGGCTTCCATCTTGTGGAGAAACGAAGCAGTAAAATACCAGCTAGACATCCAGTCTAATTGTTCCTGTACCTCAGAGAGCCCCCTCATTTGTATTAGCCTCTGCTCCCCTAACTTTGCTTTCATCATCTCTTTTGCAGTCAACATCGTTACTTTGTGTATGTGTGTAAGCCTAACAGCACTGGTGTTACAGGAGTAGCAGAAAATGTGAACAAGCGTGGAATGGTGCAGAAGGGGTGTGACAGGCAGAATGGAAAGGCTTCCTGACAGCTCGCAGAGTTACAAGAAAAAGGATCTTGGTGGTGTATGGCGTTTGGGAACGAGAGCTTCAAAGAGCTTTAGGACAAGAGGAAAAGCAGCATTCCTGTGGTCAAGACTGGGGAACTGCTACATCAGCCCTGCCATTTCATAGTGGGAAAGAGATGTATTCACAAACTGGAAAATGCTGAGACCTACTGACCTGCGAAGACCAGGCTGCATTGGGAATAAGCAGTCTTTTCTGGTAAGCGGTCATGGGCACAAACTATAAGCTGTTAGGGCTACCATTAGGGGAAGAAAAAAATGTAAAAAAAAAAAAAAAAAAAAAGAAAAAATCAGCAGCAGTAAGCACGCACTGGATTTCTCAGAATGCTCGGGATCGAACTGCCAACTTGTGAGCTGGACTGAACGGTGGAAGCATGCCAGCTGGAACCTGCTGTGGCTATCAAAGCACCAGCGCAGCCAGGGCTCTTGAACCCTCACAACAGTCGCATTTCTTTAAACTGATTCAGCGTGGTCAGCGCTCGGCGTCCCTAGCGGCGGCTGAGGGAGGCCGAGGGCCGCGATCCCCCTTCCTTCCCGCCAAGGTTCGCCCTCGAGCTCGGCCCAGCTGCCTCGGCCCCGCCGACGGGTCTCGCCGCCGGCCTCCGTGCGGCTCCGGCCATGGCCGCTGGGCCTGCGGGCGGGCTCTCGGCTGCGGCACCTCCCGGCCCGTCCTCGGGACGGGGGAACGGGGACGGACCGACCCCAGCCCGCGCTGAGGGAACTGCGCCTCACGCTCCTCTTAGGGCAGCTTGCGCCAGCTGATTGGGCCTGTCAGGAGTGACCGACAGGGACTTGAACCAATGGTTGAAGGAAATGAGAGAGTAGGCGGGCCCCCACCAACCTTCCACCGCAAGAGCAGGGGGGACAGCTGACAGGGCAGGCGCACGTAAACGTCGGAACGTGACGGCACAGGGAGGCGCTCCTGCGATCCGGCTCTGTTCTGCCTTGCCCTCCGCCCCTGATTTCTCCGTCCGGTCGGTCTGATCCCAGGGGCCGCGTTTCGCCCCGACTCTCGCCTTCCGTGGTTTCCCCTCCCCCCGCGCTGCCTTCGGCATACTCTCCGCCAATCAGAGCCCTCCCCGGCCAGGCGAGGGCCCGTGATTGGTCCGCTTTCTCGCCCCGGCACCGCGGCGGGCGCTGACTGGCGCGGGCCGGCACCGCCGCAGCCGTCGCTGCTGCTTCCTCGTGCGGCGGAAGCGGGGCGGGGGCGGGGGCGGCGCATGCGCAGACTCGTCGCCGCCTTCGTACGGAGGGGCCGAGCGGTGCGGGCGGGGGCCCGCGGCCTAGCGGGGCGCGGCCGGCCGGTGCGCGCCGTTGCCCAGCCGTTGTGGTGCCGCGTCACCGCCGCCATGCCCGGTAGGAACAAGGCGACGTCTAGCTACAGCTGCCCGGAGCTGGCGGTGGGGCAGCAGGCCGGGGAGGGCGGCCGCGACGCCAGAGGCCGCTCGCCTCACGGGGAAGAGGAGGACCGCGCGGATTTCGGCCCTGGCCCCAACCTCGGCGACCCCGCCATCGTCAAGTCCCCCAGCGACCCCAAGCAGTACCGGTGAGGACCGGCGGCGCCCAGCCTCCCCCCGGAGGCTTAAGGCGGGGCGTGTGTGAGGGGAGGACGAGCCGGTGCCGCTGAGGCAGCCCCCGGTGGGTCTGTGGGGCGGCCTGGGGCCTGCCCTGCCGGCCTGGGGCCTGCCCTCCCTGCCGGCCTGCCCAGGGGAGAGTGGCCCCGGCCGGCGGGAAGGCTGGGTGCGGGGCTGGGCACCCTCCGGTGCTGACAGTCGGGCTCAGCCCGGTGGCCGGGGCGGTTCGGAGCCGCTCTGTGTAAATCGGAGACCGGGGGCTTACGGGTGGGATCCGTCTAAGGGGGGACGTCTGGTGTGTGTGCGGTGAGAGGGTTCGGGCTTGCGTGGACGCTCCAAATCAGTGCTAGTTCCAAGCCCCTGCTGTGATGCCGTGTTTTCAGGGCACGGCAGTACTGAATCGTTAGTTTGCAGCCCTCGTCCAGGCAGCTGCCTTCCAGCAGTGTAAAGCTGAAGTGTGAAATGCGGTTGAAGTATTATAGAGCAGATACCGACTTAAAAAAAGGCTGTTGCATTATTTTAGATGAGCTTCCTTGCTTTAACACAAATACATCTGTGAGTCGAGGCAAAAATGACTTTGTCGCTGCCATTTTGCTTGTGTTTTCATTTATATATTTCTGAGTAATAGGCCTGAAAGTGCTAAAAAAGATCACCTTTCCTGAGTGCAGCATCTGTGGCCTTCTGGTGGAGACAGGCTCGGCTGAGGACTCTGTAAGACAGTCATTCTTGAAGGGATGCTGTTACAACTTCTTTCTGGCCGGCAAAAAATTATTCAGCCCTTGTTAGAGATGCTTTTTTAAATTTACTTTTCATAATGTCTAATCTGTGCAGCCAGTGGAGAATCTGCCTAAGCCTGGAACTGAATTTTGCGTTTGCAGTGACGTTGGTTGACAGTGAAATTCCCTGCTGGCTGCCTGAAGAGGACTGTGCCCATTGGCTTAGGGAGAAACGTGCGCCCTCCTTTCTTGCCCTACTTCCTTACTGCTTCCTCTGGATTTCTGCCTGCCTCTCCTGCTGGTATTCTTACCCGTGCTACTTTGCAGGAGGCTCATCTTCCTGCAGAGTTCACAGTTACAGGTGCTGTCAGCTTAGGAAACTTCTGCCTTTACTACCTAAAGCAGCACAGTGATGAAGCTTTGGAAAGCCGTTGAAAACTGTCGCTGGCTCTCTATTTTGAGGCTCAGAGACATCCTCTGCATGTAGAGAATTGGAGAGTGTGTTTGCTTGTAGCATAAGATAAACTAATATCAAAATCTTCCAGAAATCCTACTGTCCGCTCTTAACAGATTTATTTCAGTTGGAAGCAGGGAGTCACATCTTTTCAGACTGATCTCCACATGTGGGCAGTGAGCCTTGCACAGCACAGACACAAACATTCCCCCTAGGAAGGAGAACTTCAGTGTGGCTGAAAGTAAAGAATACCTACATCCGCTATGTACCAAACCTCCTAAGTAAAGGTGATGGCGGGTGATTTGGTGATGCATATACGCTTTCTCCTCTGTTCATACATCACTGCTGATGTATACTGCAGACCAGTCACAGGCTTAATGTGTCCATCTGGTGACATCCCTCTTAACTTAGTGGAAAATGTTACATTTTATCTTTTCAAATACAGCGATTATAAAAACAAAAGAGTTTTCTGACAGAAGTTGCAGAATGTATTTTCAAAAGTGAGTTTGTTGGGACAAAAACTATCATCGTAATGAAAGTTGGTTTTGTTCATTAGAGCTATGAGTGGGTAGTTATCTTTACCAAAATGTATGTTTTATTTAAATGCATCCGCATATGGCATTTCATGGGCTTGTATTGCTTGTTTTGTGTAATTTGGGAAATTAAAGCATTTCTCTTAAGCATTTACTATGCATTGATACGTATATCAATATTTACTTCACTGCTAAACAATTATCATTGACACAAGAAGAAACTTTGTGTGAGAGCAATCCTGTTTAAGATTATCCTGACGTTTAAACAGTATTTTTAAGAATTTGAATTTAATTTTATTTTTAAGCCTTATTTGTGTCAATACCTGTATAATCCTTCTAAAAAGCAATTGGACTATGCTTGTTTCTGTTTCTATGTTATGTGCATTTTTTGTACTGTTTTTTGCATACGAATGCATACTGACGTATTGATTACAGTTGTCCTTTTCCATTGGACTGAAACATGGAAAAAGTAAAGAACACCTATGTCAGGGGGTGCCTCTGCTCAGTATAACCTAAACTGTTCTGTGTTCTCCTGAAGTGAAATCTGATAGTCTTCATCAGCGGCTTAAGTTCAGTTGTTGCCTTGCTGCAGGGTGCTTTTTGTCCTTGTATGTAACACCCACAAGCCTGAAGATGAGTAATGTAAAATCAGTATCCTCTGCTCCATTAGTTTAATGGAGGTATGCGGAAGAGATCAACAAGAGCTACTGGATACATCTGGCTAAGCAGCTTTACGGCCAGTCGTTCTTCTGGAAGAATAGCACTAGTCTGTTTTCAGCTTTCTGTGTCTAGCTATTGATCGCTGGGAAGCCAGCGTTCTTTCTGGGCCATGAAAACCTGCAGAAGACAGTTACATGCAGAGGTGAAGAATATGGTGGTTGTGCTGGAAGACGTGCTGTACCAACCTGTTGCTGTCTGAGGCTCTTGCTCTGAGCTCCCCAGAGGCTGAAGCGCCCGAGTGTGCAGTATGTCAGTTTTTAGGACGCCTGTTACGCATTCAGTAGTGCTGCAGCTGCATAACGCAACATACGTATACGATGCAAACGGGCTTTCAGAATGTATGGATGATTAACTTTGTACCCAGAGATTAGCGTGGATCTAGTACTATCTGTACCTCCTGCAGTTAGTCATAGCGTCTCTGCAAGTTACACACTGTGTGCTGTACTTTGAACAAACAAAAATGCACTTGTGCTTTTGACTGGAACAAATCTGAACTGCTCAGTGGTCCTGCAGCACGCCGAACAGGTGTGCTAACGATTATGAAACCCTGGGCCAGAGTAGGTGCTATCAATTCCCATTGACTGCTTGGTCGTAATTCATAATCTTAACACAACTATTAAACATTTGTTCTTTAGCTTTTTTCATAGACTTGGTTGTCTAAGAAGTGTGGCTTTTTTCTTTGTCTCAGAACTCCTTCACTCTTCTCACAATGCCCCTTTTATCCCTTTCCTCCGAATACGGCCCCATGGAATTCAGTTGGGAGAGAAGTACTCTAAGTAGTTTGTATCCAGGCTGGTCTGTGGTTTGCAGAGCCGTAGCAGGTCGACTTCATATTTTTAATTGGAATATTGATAATAACAAAAACTTTTATTGTTAGGAAACATTGGAATTGCATAATGGTAACCATGAATGAAATATGTGAGAAACTTTGGGAACCATGCAGTTGGAAAACATACAACGTACCTTTTGTTTATCTTTTGGGTGCTTACCATGTAGCTTGAGCTGGAAATCTGCTTTGAAATTTCTGCTACCTAATTACAACAGTGGCTGCATTGCAAAGTTCTGATCTGTTATAAAATTGGGGTTTGGACTAGATGACCTTCAAAGGTTCCTTCTAACCCAGACTATTCTGTGATTTTATGCTCTGTAAGTCAGATATATTTTTTTTCAGGGAATATGGGATGTGACCATGGCTTTGGTTTATACTAGCTTTTTTTTTTTTTTTTTTTTTTATTGCTGGATCAAAGACCACCTGCCTATATTACACTAGTTCTTAGGCTGGATCAAGTATTTTCTGGATCCAGCGTTCCTTCCTTTCTGCAGCTGGCATAGTAGCCAATGCAAGCTCCCAGGAGGGGTGCTTTGGCTAATGTGACAAATTGTGACTGTCTATTCTGGATCTGTTGGGAAACAAATACCGCTGAGATGTAGTGCAGAGCACTGGTGCTTGCAGTCCTCAGTCTGAAAAGTTGTAGAATGGTGCTGGACAGAGGGCTTGTGTTTAGGTTTTTTGTTCTTGTTGTTTTGTTTTTTTTAATATAGATGCACACACATATGTAAAAAATTCTATGTATGTATGTACTCACACAGAGAGAACTCTGTGTTGCTTCTTGATAGTAACCCAGCTTCTGTCTTCTGTGTCTTATTTTATTAAGCCTGCAGAGGAGATCTCTCCTTTCTAACACATGCCTCCTACGTCTGTGGACCCGCATTGATCAAAGCAAATCAAATAAACTGGAGTCTCTGGGGCCTATTTAGAGGCAAAGATTAAGATCTTAATTCTGTCACATAATACATGTTTCCAAGAGCCTGACAAGCATAACAGGCTATTGAAGTTTGGATTTGCCTATTCTGAGTACATGAAGTTTTCTCTGAGTGCTGGTAGCTTGAATATTTTACAGAGGGAAATAAAAGCCCAAATCAGTGGCCTGGACCTTATGGGGAGAAGGGCTTTTGCTACTACCTATTCTTATAGCTGTTGAATAGCAGAAGAATGTGTTTACTTTCCCACTATAAAACTGCTCACCTTCTTAGCTGCCATTAGATTTTTCATTAGGAAACCTCAGTTGAAGAGCATAGAACTGTTACAGGAAACACAGACGTTTTCGTGATTCTGAAAATTCAGATTTGGGAAAGGAACATAAAGGCAAATAAATGTTTTTGTTTCAGGTATATCAAACTGCAAAATGGCTTATGTGCACTTTTGATTTCGGATTTGAATTACTTGGATGGTGCCCCAGCTGCTTTATCTTCAGAGGAGGAGGAGGAAGATGATGATGGTGAATCTGAAGAGGAAAGCGATGAAGATGACGACTCTGGAGCTGAGATCGAAGACGGTAGAGAAGGTTTTGATGACGAGGACTGTGATGAGGGGGATGAGGGTGAGGACAATGATGGAGGTAATGAGGATTTCAATGATCCCGATGACAGTGAATTAGAAGAGCTAGCTGACAAGGAAGAGACAAGAAAGAGAGGCTGTACGGAAAAGCAGGTATGTACTTAAAGTTGTAGGGTGAAAAAATAAATAGTGAGCTTTCTTGTGGTCTGAAACGTTGTGATTAGGGGTTCGGACTAGACCTTCTCATTGTACCCTTTGTCCTGAATAATTTATCTTACTTTTCTGTCAGTTTCTTGAAGCAGCTTTTACTGAGTGTGTCATATTTTCTCTAGTCTGCAGCAGCCCTCTGCGTTGCTGCTGGCAGCTTCTCTGATCCCGAAGATCTGCCTGGATTAGCACACTTCCTGGAACATAGTATGTATCTGCTCCTATTTCATCTTCTCCAGCTTCGGTGCAAAATTAGTGCTATGTAGCTCTGGATTTCTGTAGTATTTCAGTATCATTTCTTATTTCACCTAGCCAAGAATTTATTTTTATTAGTTAAATACATTTATCTTATTAAAATACTCTTAATATTGGAGAAGGTTTCTCATACTCTTTGGTGGGCTGTGCATTAACATGTATTAACATTCTTTGTTATCCATTAAATATGGGGGGAAGCATGTTACCTCTGGCTTTATAAACCAGGCTGGAGCTACAGACCTTTATCTCTCTAGTAAAGGGTGAGGAATTAGTAATACAGGTGCAGAAACCACATGAAGCTTCTGACCAGATGTATCTCAAAGTACTACTCTTGACTGGCTGAGACCAGGCATGCCTAGACCGGCGCGGTTGTTTCCAGTCTGTTCAGGGCTTCTGCTAAAGGCAGGTTACACTGACTGGTGCTAGTTAGTAGCCAGCCCCTGTGGGTCAGCTGTAGGTAACGCTGTGCTGAAGAGGGGTTGCTATAGCTGCAATTAGGAATAACAAATTAATGTCATCATGGTAATTTTGGTGATTTTTTGTTCCAGTGGTTTTTATGGGCAGTTTGAAGTACCCAGACGAGAATGGGTTTGATGCGTTTCTGAAGAAACACGGGGGCAGTGACAACGCTTCGACGGACTGTGAGCGGACGGTCTTCCAGTTTGATGTGCAGAGGAAGTACTTCAAAGAAGCGCTTGATAGGTAACTTCATCTAAACGGTGATTAAATGTTAACAAATGTTTGTGCGTGCCTCAGGAGCCTCGGTGTGGCTGTTCTTCATTTTGGGATGATTAAAGCTGTTGCTGTACTTCCATAGCTACCCGCAGAGTGGATATTGAAGATAAAGAAATAGTCTTCCCCTTTGGGTACATTGCTGGTTTTTTGAGATAGTGCCGGGTAGCCGCTGCGCGATTACGTAGAATCCATGGATAATGCACGTAGCTTTTTGATTGTTATAGCACCCTTAAACTAGTAGCATTGATGACAGGAGAAATCTTACGCAATGTGGCAGCTGTTCAGAGGGGAAGTGCTCCCAGAATCCCAGTGACTCATTGCTTGAAAAATCTGTCCTGACAGAATTAGTGGTTTGGTTTTTTTTTTTTTTTGTTTCCAAGTCTAGTCGCTTAGGGTGGGTGGGAGGGCAGCCTTGAAAGTTATGGTACAATCCATGCTTCGAAAGGATACGTTTAACCTCATCCAGGTTATTTAGTGAAGTATGTATCTTTTGCCAGGAAGTATTTAACTTGCTCTGTTGTGCTGTGGGATGTGTTGGGACAGCAGAGATCCACCTGTTGGCATGGTTTCCTGCAGTGAGAGAAAATTACTCCTTCATGGGGGCACGGCAGCTGAGTATTTTTGATGCTATAAAATATCTCATGAGGACAGTGGACTCCACTGCAAACTTCCTTTGATACTGTGATGATGCCGAGGACAAGCATTTGCATATTTTACCAAGTATTGCCTAAATTTTACTTTACCAGGCCAAATTCAGCTTTCGTTTGTAGATTAGTCCAGTCCTTTTAGATGTTTGGGATCACGAAAGAATAAAAAAATACAGTTGCAATTTGTTACAACAGCTTAGTGGAGGGGAAACACAGAAGTTAGGAGTTCCATAGAACACCATCTCATAAGAAGAAGACAAATAGGTGCTGCTCATGATTTCTGCTCATTTCAAGCCCTTGTGGATCAAAAGAAATTGAAAGACATCATCGTTTAGTAGTCTTTAGCCTCACGGGTCCTGTAGCTGTAGAACTTCAGCAGCAGTGTTTACTGTTAACCTTTTGCTTCAACCAGTTCAGGCATCATTTAAAAACCTCAGCAAATAAAATAGAAACATTAGATCCTCTGCCAGCCTTCTGCAGAGTCTCCTTTCCTTGCAGATCTGTCCCTTTCCATTGCTCTGCTCTCTGTGGGTATAGGAGAAGAGATGTATCTGGATGCCAATGCTGACTTTTGTGGTAGATAGTAAAATTGTAATGGATGTAAAAGCTTATGTTTCAGGACATAAATCAAGAATTTGTTGCCTGGCGTTGAGGTGAAACTTTCCCTATGGTCATGTTGTTCCTGATGAACAGCCAAGGATTTCTCTGAAGCATCTGATACAGATCCCTGCTAAAGCCAGGAACCAAACTAGCTGGATCACTTGTCTGATCTGGTATGATCGTTTGCAGGATGTAAAGGCAGATAATCCTGCACCCATTAGTGTTATATCCTACTGCATCCAACCAATTAATTCTCACTCTATGGAACAGAGAAGCCCTTTGGTTTTTGACGGTATCACAAAACTGGCTTTTATCTTTCCTTAAGACAGGTTAGACAAGAATTACATAATTTGTAGTAAGGCAAGCAACTTCATAAACTAAAATAATAGATGTTCGGCTTATTTGCTGTTTTTTTTTGCCCTAGTTTATATAGACACTGAAGAAAAGTATATGAAATTTTCTTTTTCGTAGGTGGGCACAGTTCTTTATTCACCCACTGATGATCAGGGATGCAATAGACCGAGAAGTCGAGGCTGTAGACAGTGGTAAGTAAGAGCAGCTTTTCCTGGGTGTTTAGCCTGTCTTCTTAAAGAAACAAAACCCATTTTGTAACACTGTTTATTGGTTTCCATTTTGGACTACCCTTCTGAGCACTTCAGTCAAGGTCACCTAACTTGACAGAGAGATTTAATTCTTCAATTTTTTTTTTCCATGGATATCGTTAGAGGAGAAGGACTGAATGTAGTGCCATCACTGTGGGAGTTTACAGTCTCATTTCTTGAATTAGAAATTAATGATTTTAAGTGGTTTGGCAGTAAGTGGTAGGGCAATTACATGAGCATGCGGATGCTCTTCAATGAACAATATGCCTGTAGCTCTAGCATAGCCCCAGTGCTCTCTGCAGTCCGATGTGGAGTTAACACAGTGAGTTGAGGTGATTGAACTTGTCTCCTTATTCTACTGCCTTAATAGCTACAAAGTCACTTCACAGAAGGCAATTGAACCAGGCGTAGAAGTGAGCGTTTGTTTGATTTTCTAATACTTAATGAATACCTCCAGACTGCCTATAAAACTTCACTGCTTTAGAAAAAAACACCCTGTTATCGGCAGATGTACCAATTGCTGCAAATATTTATTCCAAATCGTCATCTTCATCTGTTTTCTGGCAAGGAAAAATGGACAATTTGATCCCTGAATTTAGGTTTGTGTCAGCATAAACAAGGACCTGTCTTTGAGTATAGGTGTGGTTCTTCCACAGCTTAAGCCACTTTACGCCTTCACTTGCACTGCCTTCATCATGCAGATCCGCTCCTTCCTTGTATTGACACTGTAGTAGTGTGCTGCACAGTACATTATGTCAGCTTGATGAACTGGCTGCAGAATTAACGAAGCCAAAAGAATTAGTTTACAGCTCTGCTGTACATGTTTCCTATTCCCAGAAAAACAGGAACAGGAAAATGCAGTTCAAGAGGGTGAGTTCTCGATTTGGGCAGGATCCCATGTTAGTTCAGTGTAAACTGATCGTAAAACTGCGTTTTTGGAAACTCCTTGCTCAGCTTTCATTTTCTTTTTTCATTATTAGTCTAGAAGTTGTTCTGTGTGATATATGGGGGAGCCTCATTTGTAATTGTTCTCTGGCCCTTTCTGCAAGGCCTGACCCTGTAGAATATTGATGGTCTTGTGTTCCCATTACATTTAACAGATTGAGGGCATTCAGACTGGGTGGGCTGGGGCTTTACATGCTTTTCCTCCTTATGCCTTTCCTTAAGTCTCAGCAATGAGCTCCGTTTTCCTCTTGACTTACATTCATTGCTGATAGCAAGTCCTATTTCTTAGCCTGTTTCACTACTTCATCATACATCAGAACAGGTTCTGGGCCCTATCTGTGTGGTGTGTCTCCTTTTCAGTGTGGTTGGGGTTTTTGTGTTGTTTTGTTTCGAACACGACCTCAAATTTTGATGCATGCCACTGCAAATTCTTTGAATTAACAGAGTATCAGCTAGCAAGACCCTCTGATGCAAATAGAAAGGAAATGCTGTTTGGAAGTCTTGCCAGGCCTGGACATCCTATGAAGAAATTTTTTTGGGGTAAGTTCTCAATTTCTGTTATAAAGTGGTGGTGATACTTTTAACCACTTAAAAGTTTAAGCGACTAGATGTGCTGACCTGAGCTTTCTCACCACAGAAACACTAGCCTTGCTTGGAACTATTAGAGCAGTTACTCATTTTACAGTAAAATGTTTGGGAACAAAAGCAGCTGTCTGCTTCTTAAGCTACTTTTCATTCTGGTACTGCTTTTTGCTGATGTTAAAGCTAGGTTGCCCTAGGTGCGTAATCACGTAACTTTCTGTTAATGTAAAGGTGGAGCTCTCTGAGTCATCTCTGTCATGCTTAAGCTTGTTTTTTGCTATTAAAATTTCCTGGAAAAATCAAGTGTTTCTGGATTTGTGTCTGAGGAGGCCTTTCAAAGTAAATAATTCACTGTTGAACTTGCAGAAGTAGACCTTCACAGCCATGTCAGTGGAGCAGAAGGAAAATTTGTCCTTCCTCTCCTGGACAATAGAGTCCTAGCTCCCTCACCCTTGTGGTGCTGTGAGCATGTAAGTTGCAGTGTGACGGGTAATAGTTACCCAGCTTTGAAATGTAGACCGTTTTTATGAAGTTCTGTAGACATGTACTGAACATCATATTTTTCCTCCCCTGTTCTGCAAGTTCTGTTGGTGGGGGAATAGCTGGCAGCACACGTGAGCTGTGCAGTATCTGATAATGCAGGAGGACTCTGACCTTCCTTATCATAGCAATATCAACTGTCCTTAGAATAGGAACTAGGAATTTAAAGATGATGATTTCAGTTAACATTCCTTTAACGCCAAATTTCTATTAGGTATTTTTAATGTGCTTATCTTGAGTAGACTCAGTGCCAGGGGAGGAAAAGAAATTCTCAGTATATTGGATCTTGACGTACCCAGTCTCTAGATAACTAACCGCCTTTTAATGTTTACAGGTAATGCGGATACACTCAAACATGAGCCTAAAATGAAGAATATTGATACCTACACCAGACTGAGGGACTTCTGGCAGCGCCATTACTCTGCTCACTATATGACTTTAGTTGTCCAATCTAAAGGTAACATCAGTTGTTCCTGAAAAACAGGCTCGTTGCTGCTGTTAGTGTAGTGCTTTTGGCACCAGTTCATCTGTAGCCCAAGCCATTTTAGTGGACTGCCCAGTCCTGCAAGAAGTATTTCTATGTAGCTTTTAGACTGGTTTCTAAATGAAACAAGGCTTGAGTAATTGTGCTGTGTTATTGTCATCCTGCCACTTCCTGAGAAACTTTTAACTGAAGCTGTCGAATAGGTTCCAGATTAATGCAGAAGGTAAAATCTCAACGATATATTTAAGGAAAGAATCTTGTAGGAATGTAGAGTGAGACCACTTAAATGACTTAATGCTGCTGGTTTCTCTGCCATCAACAGCGAACCTCCACAGAACATGATGGGGAGACTGAAATTGGCCTCCCAGTTGTCTTGTTCTGTTTGAGACTCTTTCAAAAGAGTTCTTAAAATAAAAACCATTTCTCTAGGAAGAACAGAGATCCTAAGTTTTCCCCCAGACTGGAAAATTCTATGCAAATGGAACTGAGTTTCACTTAAGCAAAGAACTTCAGACCTATGGGTCATTTCTGCTGAGAATAGAGGAAGGAAATTTCTTAGAAATTATGCATGTAGTAGAGGCCTGCGCTGAAAATAAATAGTTGTTTATATTCAAGTTAGGTTTGTGCTTAGGGGTTTTGTTGAATGTTAAAATGATTGCAATTCCCGTCTGTAAAATGGTGACGGTAATAATAGAAGTGGTGATTCTTTTCTTCTCCTATGCTTTTATGTTCTGTCTAGAGCGTAAACTACTTAGGGCATTGAATGCCTCTTGAGTAATCATTTACATAGAAGAAATATTACAATCCGTTACTGGTCATTGTGAAGAAAATTGGTGGTAACTGATAGCCAGCCGGGTCAACTTTGTATTTCAATCTCTGTTACAACAAAAACAACCATGAATCCTCCTTCCACCCCATCCCGCCTTTTTTGATGTTGTTCAGTACACACAGCATCACTTCAGGAATTCAGAATGCTTGCAAACGATTTCCAATCAGCCATTTAAGAAAAAAAAACCACTTAAACTTCTGGTTCTTGACACATTTCCTTTAGAAAAGAGGATGGGGAGAAGGACGACTTCTCCCTGCAGGACTGCATTTGGGTGTGAAAACTGGTGTGTGTATTCTGGACATAGTGTGATGGAATGAGTCCAGCAAGTACTGGTGGTTTTGTAGATCCCTAAGTCAGTAATCCCTTTTCACAGTCACACTTAATACTACTGAACTTTAAATCCCAGTTGTATCGGGCTGAGATTTCAGCACTATACACAAAACCAGAGCTATGACCAAAGATACAGTTCAGTGAATATTAAGAATTGGCTCAAACCAATTCAAACCAAAACAGCTTTGAAGCTTGTAATTTAGAACTTTGCAATTTTAAAATATACTGACTTGCAGCCTCTTTCAAATAACGGAACTGGTGAGATAAGATAAAGAATTTATCTTAGATCTTCAGGAAATTGCATTTTTTGCTTTCTTTTTTTCTCTCCTTATTAGAAACACTGGATACATTGGAAAAATGGGTGACGGAAATCTTCTCTGAGATCCCAAATAAGTAAGATTCTTTTGGTGCATAAAGGCATTACAAATTATAAAATTATCTGTTCTTAAAAATGATGGTTTTAAAAAAAAAAAAATCTCCTTTACTGGAGAAACTAGGGAAATTAACATTTGTTAATTAACATCCTTACCCAGGAAAAAAAAGGGCAACTTGGGACATTAAAGCCTGGCATTAATTGTTTCAGGAAGACTTTGTTTCTGCTTAACAATTACTTAGCCTTGCAGCAGCGTTTGCTTAAAATGTGCTGATATCTTGATTTTATGATAAATCATTCAAACCTAGATTGTCAATTTACGTTACTTTGCGTCAAAAATAAATAGCAGCAAAATAAATTAACACCATTGCTTGCATTTAAGTGTCATCCTTAGGTCAGCAACTGGTTAGAACTTGGTCTTTTTTTTAATAATTCACTCCAATGTACTGTCTGAAAAGGGGGTTTTGCAAAAGCTTTACTAACTTGAAAAGCATTTTGTTTCCCCTTTTATTTTCTGGTTTTGCAAGGTGTTTATTTCTGTGGCGCTTGGAAATGCGCTTGTGTAAGTCTAATACCATAGAGACAAGTTTGTCTCTCCAGACCCCTGTCCTTCTCGTTCCTCCTTCCCCACAAGACAACCCCTCAAGATTCTGTGAGTCCAGGGAAAGGAAATTGTTTACTGTGCTTGGCTTTCCTTTCCTCTGTTAGGAAAGCAAACTTTTTATTCTTACTGCCTTGGATGGAAGGAGAGGGCAGAGCTGATGGGGGTCTATATCCTGAGTAATTATTTTCTTGCGCGGGCAGAGTGCGAGCGAATGCCAGGCTGCCTTCCACCTCGGGCTGGGTGGCTCCTGGGCTGTGCCCTTTGTTAAAGGCCATCGCCTCTTGTCACGTCAGAGCTATGGATGCTTACGTCTTGTGATTATCTCAGTGTAGCTTTGAATCCTTGGCAGTAACATCACACTTCTAATTTTGCTTTTAAGTGGTTTACCCAAACCCAGCTTTGGCCATCTGACTCAGCCTTTTGACACACCAGAATTTCACAAGCTTTACAGAGGCAAGTAAAATAATTTGTTTAAATGTTTTGAATACCTAACTTCATATTTTCTCTGGGTGATCTGGATACTTTGTAGAATAATTCTGTGTGGTTCTGAATACCTTAACCATTCCTTCTGCATTATGTAAAACTTATCTATGTCTAATCAGTATATTTATATTCATTAAATTTATTTGTGTTCAGTTGTTCCAATCAGGAAAGTTCATTCACTGAGTATCACTTGGGCGCTTCCCCCACAGGAACAGTATTACAGGTACAGTTGTGCTGCATTTTACTTCTGCCACGTGTATGCTGTGAATAATTCATTGACTTTCACAACAAACCGAATAATCTCATTTATTTGTGTTACAGATCGCTTTGTTTCCCTAGGAGAACTTTTTTAAAATTAATCAAATTGATGCAGATATGGTTCCTTTTCCAAATTGTGTGGAATTGGTACACAGCTGGTTCAATGTCATTCCTCACTGACTCTGATCAGTCATTATGTTCTCAGCTGCCACATTTGTAGCTTATCTTTACGGTGCCTGAAAGTGAAAAACTTGCCGTGAAGAAGCACACAGTGTATATTTTAGTCGTTTGTCTAGTGATTTGAGTTCTTTCTGTGAAACTTATTACCTCCCGGCATTTAATCTCTTTCAAATTTTCTTTTAGGGTGAAGCCTCTTCATTATATTTCCTGGCTGGTGGGACATGAAGGCAAAGGCAGTGTTCTTTCTTTCCTTAGGAAAAAGTATGTATTTTTTTAAGCATATTTATTAAATGTTTTGCTATCACTAATAAAGGCAAACTATTTTGTGTATACATTTTTGCTATCTATATAAAACCAGGCCAAGCCTGCCTTCTTGTGTCAGCATTTTTTAGTGATATTGCTTAAATTGATGATGAACCCAAGTAAGAAATAAGTGGGGTTTGGTCTGTTGATCCATGGGTCAGCGGTATCTGTGACTGATCTTTAAGAGACCCCCAAAAGGTAACTTAGCTTTTCCACTGTTTTCTTAAACCCTGTAGCCAGAGGTTCACACCTTTATGTTGGAAAAGCTTTGTGTGAACCGTAAACGGATTGAAAGCCTTTAAAGTAAAGCTGTGATATGGTAATTGTAATTAAGCTCAAATACAGCAGAAATGAGTAATTAGTAAGTACCTTTAACTCTTCCATAGGTTTTGGGCTCTTGCATTATATGGAGGAAATGGTGAAACGGGATTTGAACAGAACTCCACTTACTCCATCTTCAGCATTTCTGTGACCTTGACTGATGAAGGTTACAAGCACTTCTATGAGGTATGGTTTGCTGCAACTTGATTTTCTTACTGTTTTCCTAACATCTGGAAAAACTGATCTGTTCCTTTCTGTCTGCAGGTGGCCCATATTGTATTTCAGTATGTGAAGATGCTGCAGAAGAGAGGGCCAGATAAAAGGCAAGTGTTTGCCGCTACATCCAGATATTGGCATGATTGTCCTTCTCCGTTAGCCTTTTATTTGTAGTGTTTGCACTTTGTTGAGTTACTAGAGCATAAACGGTGAGTCAGTAGTAAAGCTTGTCTGCATGGGAAACGTATCGGTTTAAAAAAGCTTAAAATTGAATTTGCTAAATGTTTATGCTCCTTTCTTGGTGCTTTTTGTTTGATTTATTGTGATCTCATTTCTAATTTTAATAAGCTGAACTAGTTAGTGCAGCTTTGTGTTTATTGAAATGAATTTGTCGAGCCAAATCTGTGAAAGTCAGGGCTGTGGTGTTCTGGTGTTAACCTTTATGTTACTTTGCTATCAGATTTTGCCTCTTTGTAGTTGAGTCTCTTCCTCTTTGGAAAACAGCAGAACTTTCTGCCAATTGAGAAACACCCTTTTGGATGGAAGGGAAGTGAATCACTGAACTCACCCTTGATGCGTTTCCTAGAAGACTGCTTTTTTTTTTCAGATTCTTGATAAATGTTGTGGAATAATGGAAGAAATCCACTTCTATTCTATTCTCCTTCCTTTGCAGAATATGGGAAGAAATACAGAAGATTGAAGCTAATGAATTTCACTATCAAGAGCAGGTATTCATCCACTGTTTTGTGTTGATATAGGTAAACCATATAAAGGATTTCTTTTTGATTTTGAAACACATTTTCAAAGTTCTGTTTAACCAGAAATAGATCATGCACTTAATGAGGCTGTATTTTGCTGAAAGAATTTGTATTCTAGGCAGAGAAATAGTGTTGACTTTTTTTCATAACAGAATTAAATGTTACTTTTACAATTCTCTACCTACTAGGTAGGTTCTTTTCGAGTTCTGATCATTAGGCCCTTGTGTGTGAAGTTCTGTGCCCATTCATGGAGCTCTCCAGATTGGGGCTTTTTGGTATTTTTGCCTAATTTCACTTTTTTTAAGCTGGTTTGGCACTGCTGATTTCTGGGAATAGAACAGCAGGGTTGTGTGAGAGGCGTGGCTTGCTGGTGACCTGGCCTCACAAAGGCCAGGGTGCTGACGACCCCCTTGCCTGCTGGTACAACATTACAAAACTAAATGTCGTTTTGTGTCAAGTCCTCCTTGCCTTGCTGAAATAGGAATTAGCAAAAAGCTTACTTGTTTTTATTAAAGGTGAAGAAAGGTAAAAGCAAGGAACAGGGGGATGCATGTGCTTTTTTGACAGGGTTGTGTACCTTAGGGATGGGTGAATGACTTAGTCATGGCAGGCCCACTCTTCTGGTTGACGGGAAGAGCTGGTCGTGGCCATCCTAAAGGATAATGGTCACAGAGGCATGGTTTTGGGATAAGCAACTAGTTACATGCCCCAGGAGAGGTTTAATGTTTCCTCACGTGTACAGTGTCTTAAGAAATCCTTGGTTGTGTTTTCCACTACATTTACCAGACACAGACGTGTCCAAACTCTTTCCAGGTGAACTGTGGTCAGTATCTGGACTTAGAATATAATGTTGGCTGGTTCAGAAAAAGCCAAAAGTACTCGGTGAGAAGCTCTCCACTAGGCAGTCGTATATCGTTAAAAGGCAATCTGTACTTCCATGTCCGAATGGGAGACTCTCTTCCTCCTTACACTGTACATCATGGCAGAGAACTTAGGAAAGGAGCAGAATCAGAGGTAACTCATGCAGCAGCAGCAGTTCCTCGGCTTGCTCTTTCCGGGTTCCAGATGACCCTAAATCTTGAATTGCAGGACTCTGCTTGTGTTTCCTGGAGGCACGCAGTGTATTCTGCTGGGTCTGCAATTCAGTAGGTTCAATGACTGTAAACTGCACGCTCGAGGTTTCTTCTACCAAGATGATGTGTCTGATATTTCAGGATTCTTAGAGGAGTCCTGAGCATTACATGTGGTTATGAAATGTATTTAGTTCAATAACTGAAACTAAACGCCATAACAAGCACAGCATGCAAGTCGTGCTCAACATACCTAACCAGTCAAGCTCTTCTCAGAACAGAAAATTGACATTTTAATTTTCTGACCACGTGAAAAACAGCTTTATTTATTTGCTTACAGACAGATCCAGTTGACTATGTGGAAAGCCTTTGTGAGAACATGCAGTTGTTTCAGAAGGAGGATTTTCTGACAGGAGACCAGCTTTTGTTTGAATACAAGCCTGAGGTAAATACTCTTTGAACTCTGATTACATGTTTTGACGTAAGGAAAATACGGGCACGCTGTATAATAGAAGCACGTATATAGGCATTTATAATTAGGCATAATACAGGCCCAGGTTCTGTATTAATTGACACACACTTTTTATATTCAGAAAGCCAGTCTCCTTTTTTGTAAGCTTGTTATGTCTTATTCTTCCTATGTGCAAACTGAGAAGTCTTTGCTGGGTCAGGCAGAGCCAGGGCTGCATTTGAACTGAGGTATTGTCTTGAACTTGCAGATCATTGCTGATGCCCTTAACCAGCTCAGTCCCCAGAGAGCCAACCTCGTTTTGCTGTCTGCTGCCAATGAAGGCCAGTGTCACCTGAAAGAAAAGTGGTTTGGAACGCAATACAGCGTGGAAGGTAAAACAGCAGCAGCAACCGAGAACGTCTGACTCATGCAATAGAGATATTAAGAGGATGACAACACAAGATAGAGCCGCAGGGAAGTAGGGAAATGAAGCCTCAGTGTTTTACTGACCTCATTGTTAATCAAATACTCTGTCCTACTCCACAATTTTCTTTGTTTGGTTTCAGTTGATTCCCACTCCCTAGTTTACAATTGTTTTAGGAGGCAGGGATCTCAGCGAGCCCTCCACTTGACTGCCATTCAAGTCCTGAACAGGGAAAAGAACACAAACCATGAAGGAAGGGCATGTTGGTAGCTGGATTACTAATTCAGGCAGGCTTGATTTACTTTTTAGTAGGACTGCTTCATTCCTCCTCCAGGAGAGTTTGTAGGAAGGGATTTAGAAAGAGTCACGGTGAACCAGGTGGTGTTAAGAAACCCCTGTTGTACTGCAGATCTTCACAGAGATAGCAAGAGGTGAGATAGCTGGCCAGGGAATAGGGTATTACCTTCCTGTTTAACTAAATGCATTTTATGTTTTTTAATAGATATTGACAAGTACTGGAGTGATTTATGGGCCAGTGACTTTGAGTTAAATCAGGATTTGCACCTTCCAGAAGAAAACAAATACATAGGTAAGGCACCTGGGCATGAGTGAAATCTTCCCCCAAGAATTTAATTGAATATTTTCTGTAGTTTACCAACAATCTTAGTTTTCACCTGACAACAACCTGTTTTTGCGAATTAAAGAATATGAGAGGTCTGTTCACCTGAATTTTATTTAATATTCTTTTTATTCATAAGCTTGAGAACTGAGTCTTCCCGAGGTGTAAACTTACAGATCATAGAGCCGTAACACAGCAGGCCTCACACTGTCAATGAGAGGTAACACAGTTCTCTGGAATCCTAAAAGAGCATTTAATTTGCTTAATCCTGCTGGTTTTGAAAGCATCTGAATACCATCTGGCTTTGTTGCCAAAACCAAATGAAAATAAACCCATAACTTGTATCCTGGGTGGAATGCGACATCACCGTTTCCGCACTGCTTCTGAGCCACTGTTCTGGTGTGGAACTGAAAAATACATGTTCTTTGGGTCCAGGAAAGCATTTTCACATATAATTTAGCAAACTGCGGGGGTGGGGGTGGGTGGGAAATGTACTTTGTTGATAATTTTAAAGACTTTCATGCAGGTAGCCTGGCTGTGAAACCCACTCACTTCTGGTTTTGGTCTGGTTTTTCTTTTTGTTAGCCACTGACTTTGCTTTGAAAGTTGCTGACTGCCCTGAGACGGAATATCCAGTCAAAACACTAAGCACACAACAAGGCTGTCTCTGGTACAGGAAGGATGATAAATTCAAAATCCCAAAAGGTAAATGCCGTAGGGCTTTCAGAAGAGTAGGAAGTCCCTGGTTTTACCAGCTGAAATTTATTTGAAGGCAAATAACCCATGATACGGTTCATCATTTCAACTCAGTGTTTACTGTCAGCTCTTCCATGGCCCTTTTGATATGTTTATTAGCTACAATAATAAGAGAAGCAGGTAGAAACTACCTTGCAACAAAGATACCCTGCTGATACCTCAGGTTAAAAATGTGAGTCACTGAAATATATTGACTTGTGGACATCTGACTATGGACAGACAGAATATGATACTAAGACAAGGGCTTGAGAATGAAGGAACGTTAATTAGAAGAGACTATAGTCTCGTCTACAGAAAGAGAAAAATACAACCTGGATCCGAGTCAAATGTGGAAAATACATTGCTGCTTTCAAGCAGAACGTGACAGTTTTTAATGTCTGTTAAACAGACGTTTTGTGGAGTTTTTCTTTATTTATAATGGTTGCACCGTGGGAGTTAGTATTCTGCAAAGCACAGCTTTGTTCTAATATTTGATACTCTTAAGGGAAGATTTTGGCATGAAAAAGAGAAGACGTTTGATGATGAGTTAATATAAGCAAAAATGCGTTCTTAGAGCTGAATGACCATTTTCATTAGACTCAAACTGTGACCAAAGAAAACCTGATGGAAATATGTTTGACTTTTGAAAGCTGTCATTTTTTGTACAATTACTCATTTAAGTTTCTTTGTCCCTACCAGGTTATGTTCGATTCCATCTCATCTCTCCGTTGATACAGCAGTCTGCAGAGAAGTGAGGATTATATTATTTGTGCTTATCTTGCAGAGTAACTAAATTACCGTACCTTATAAAAAACCATGAAGAGAGATTAATTTTAAGCTGGAATAGAATAAGGCTTCCTTTTCTCATGTTCTTACACTTCTCTTCTGCTTTTCTCTGTAGTTCAGGGAGGGTGGTTGTGCAGCAGATCATTACTGCAGCAAACACATGCATAGGAGTTTCATGGTGTGTTATTCCCCAGTGCAAGTTTTGGAAAAAATAACGTAGCAGCAGCAGTGCACACGCCAGAAGGAAGTGCTTGGAGAAGGAGTCGATCCTGAAAAGAGCAGTCAGCAGTCATGTCCCGAACCAGCACCTTGGAAGCCTGTAGGGTGCAGGTGGAGAGGCCAGCAGCAGCAGTTAGGAACCAGCGGTTAGGCAGACCTCAAGGTGACAGCTCTGCACGGGCTGCACTTCTAGTCTAGGCTAGCATTGCCATTTGTAACAAACTTCATAGTACTTTTATCGCAAGCCTGCTGAGACCTGCATAACTGATGCTTTGGGAAAGCCTTTATAAATCTGTTTTCAACGGGGCTTTGTTAGTTTGTCCTTCGATTTGGAATCCAGGCAATATCAAAGATCTGGAAGTACGGACTGCGATTTCCACGTTGTGTAGCCTGTTTTGCTCTAGCTTATTATTATTTTTTTGTCTTGATAGATAGTCATCTCATTACTCAAGTCTTCAGCATAACTGAGCCCATCTGTCCCCCATTCCCTTACACAAATAGCAATAATCTCATTTTCTGTGATGGTTTGATGTTTTGAGCATCGGCGTGTTACCATGTGCATTTCTGTCTTAGAAGAAATCTTAAATCGTGTAAAGCTGGAGTCTTACTCTTTGCAAAGAACAGTTGAATGTCAAAATAATTTTTTAGTATGGTGTGCTTTCTGAACGAAGAAAAACTTGCATTTTGTGTTTCTGGGTTTGTTGAAACTTTCTTTTTGAATCTCATTGTACTCGAGTATTCATTTCTGTTGGAGAACTTTTTGTGTGTACCGTTAAACTCATTTGACTTGATTTTTATCTTCTATTCCATCCTTTTTTTTTTCTCTTTCTTTTTAACCCTCTGCCCCTTTCTCCATCCAGCATAGTTTTGTTTGATACATTTGTGAGCATCCTTTCCCACAATCTCGGTGAACCAGCTTATGAAGCAGACGTTGCTCAGTTGGAATACAAGCTGGTAGCTGGAGAGCATGGCTTGGTCATTCGAGTGAAAGGATTCAATCATAAACTACCTGTAAGTGCTGCTGATCTTCTAAGTACTTTTAATGCATGCTGCTCTGCAGTGTATGTGCTTTCTGTCCTAGCAGCTGGAGCCTAGCTGGCTGGAGCTTGGAATGTTTAGGTGGGGTATTTTACATTGGAAAATTTGTATCTCTGTTCAGATACAGGGTAATGCAGCAAATGCTTTTTCATGTGCTTACATGTATAGAGATGTAGTTTTATTCACTTACACAAGCTCAAATTACTGACCTTAGGCTGACTTAAGAGAAATCTTCCTTTAATTAATAGCTGTATCTCCATTAAGACTTTAACAGCTTTTCCTTTAAAAAGAGCTGTGAGTCTCCCATGTCCCTATAGAGAGTTAGAGAGCCTCTCCATCTGTAAGCTGAGGCTGTTTGCACACTGTCTGGGGAAGCGTGTCTGAAAATAGGTTTTGTTTACAGTTTGACTGTAGAGATACAGCTTCCGAACATCCTCATTTTGGGTGCAGTTTTCTCTTGCTGGGTTGCCAAGAGCTTATCTTACGAGGATTGGGGATCCCTGTTCCCATTCCCTAAACGCTGGCTGTGTGAGATGTGGCAAGCCCAAACAGAGGGGATTTAGTGACTGAAGAGGAAAGAGCCACCAGGCTTCCGTAGACTGTCATGGCAAGAGCTTGACTGGAGCTTTAACAAGACTGTCAGTCACGTCAGAGGTTTAACAGAAAAAGCCAGAGATGCAAATAGCGTGATCTGAATATTCTTTTTTTTTAATCGTGGAAGCTCCTCTGTCGCAATGATATTGTGCTGGTCAGCTGTAAAAGTAAGAACTGAGATATCTAGTACAGAAATGTTGGAGCTACAGGCTAGGTTTGTTCCGGTAGAATGTGGAAACTCCTATTGATTTGGGATATTGAGCTTATTTCGTTTGCGTTCTAAAGATGCTGTCCTTTTGAAACTGACTGTAATTTGGTATGAAATTGCGTAGTGAAGAAAATCAAATGGAACCGAGGAATGTGCTTTAGTAACACTGCGCATCTCCTGCGTTGACCAAATAACAATGATTTTTTTTTTTATTATTATTATATAGGATGAAGTTTAAATTGGTTCTTTAAAAAAAACCAACAAACCCCTGACTTAAAACTGTTCTCTTTACAGCTTCTGTTTCAGCTCATCATTGATTACTTGTCTGACTTCAGCTTTACTCCAGCAGTTTTTGAAATGATAACAGAGCAGCTGAAGAAAACGTACTTCAACATCCTCATCAAACCTGAAACTCTGGCCAAGTGAGTACCGGGGGAGGGCAAAAAGTGGCTGTGCAGTGGGTGTCGAGGTTGAGCTGAAGAGCTCAGGAATCGCTGCTCTGCGCTCACAGAGGCTTGTTCCAGGGTTTGCTTGTAGCTTAGAGAGCTCAAGCAGCTCTGTGCCCAGCATATCAAACATCCAGGTAGCTGCTGAAGTGACCCGTAGCCAACAGCAGGTGCTGGGGGAGCATCAGAGCCCACAGCAATCCTCCTGGGGACCGCCTCCCTGTCTCCAGCACGACCCCGAGTCAGAAATGGGATCTCGTGCGTTAAACAGCTCTTGACGGCCTGTGGTTTTGTCTTCCTTCTTGCATTGCAGGGATGTGCGCCTCCTGATTTTAGAGCATGGCAGGTGGTCCATGATAGATAAATACCAGACGCTGATGAACGGCCTTTCCATTGAGTCTCTCTCGTCCTTTGTTAAGGCTTTCAAATCACAGCTCTTTGTAGAGGGTCTCGTACAAGGAAACTTCACGAGCAGAGTAAGTACAGCTTCAGCAGCTGGCACGCGCTCCAGCTTCTTCTTAAAATGGGCTTTAACGCCGCAACTCCAGTGCTCAGCTGCCGGGTGACTCGGTTGCCTCTTCTGTGCTCGCTGTGCAGGGCAGCTTCACCTCTAACAGCTCAGGAGTGCTTGTCTGGATAAGCCACTCGGGAGTCCAGAGATGCCAGTTCAAACAGAAGTTTCCAGGAATTTAGATTTAAACTGCAGAGAGGGAAAAACGTGGTAGCAATATGCCTGTAACCGGTTTGCCCTGTTGCCACCATTTTTCATGTTGTTTAGTGTATTGATGTATTTGATACCGAGAATTTTCCGTGGTGGTGCCACAGGAGGCGGCTTCCCTCCAAGTACATTTATCCTGGAAATGGGATTGCCTGCATGGTTTGATCAAACCTCACTGAGATTCAGGCACCTTCGGTGCTGTCAAACACCTGCAGTGTTTACTGAAGACTCCAGCCTGGGCCAAGGTCACACATAGTCCTGTCAGGCTTTTAAAAGCAGCCTTGTAATGGGGCTCAGCTCCCTGTGTCCGGTGTCGTTGAGTGCCGGTGCGTGGCATGGGAGAGAAACCTTCAGCAGTTGCGGTCTGTGCCAAGAAGTTTGTCCAGGAACTGTTTAAAGCCCCCTAAATAAAATGTGCTAATGTCCTGCGGGAGGTGAGGTTCTTGTAAGGTCCGCTGTCCCTCCTGGGCTGCGGAACAGAAGGAGCTCGGAGAACCTAATCGTGATTTGCGAACAGTCTTCATTCAAAATGCTTTTCTCGCTGCAGCCTCTGCGGGCTGAGCTCCTTTCACAGTGTGGCACGTGCAGCCCTGTAACTCCTGCATCAGTGTTGCCGTTTCTCTTATCTCCTCCCGTTTCTTTCACTTAAGAAGCCCCAGGGTTGTCCTCCCAGAGCTCCAGCTTCCTGCGCAAGAGGGGGGCTTCTCTCCCCCATGTCCCCCCTTTGCTGCCGCGATGGCTGGCACCATTTCTCTGCCTTGTGCATTCTCCTTCTGCAGAAGTTACAGGGCAAGAAGCTGCCTGGGGACTGTGGTGTGGGGCGTCCAGAGGGACCTGGAATAAGGCGAGGGGGCAGGGACGTAGGTGATGTGACAGAGCTCGTTCTTTGGGGGGGAGGGGTGTGTGTCACTTTCTCAAGTGATGCACTGGGGTGTGCGGTTGTAAATTGGGGTAGTAATTCTCTTCTAAATAAAACTTATGTTTATGCTTTCTCTCCTAGGAAGCAAAGGATTTTCTGAATTACGTTGTTCAGTAAGTATCTCTTGACTTAGGCACCACTCATGATGTAAAAACTCATCAGGTTATAATTTTCCGGTGGAAGGGGTCAGGGTGGGAGCGATGCAGAAGTGCCCTTCTCGCCTCCTGGACACAGCGCTGCCGGTGGCTGTTCCTCGGGCATTGTTCTGGTTTGGGAGAGGGGAAAATGATGTCAGAGTGAGTGTAAATGACCGGGTGTTACATTGGTTTTGGCTGAGACGTGAGCGGGTGTCAGACACTTTGCTGTCTGTCCGCCCTTCAGAAAGCTCCAGTTCGCTCCCCTGGCCCATCCCTGCCCTGTCCAGTTCCGGGTGGTGGATTTGCCAAACTCCCATCTGCTGTGCAAGGTGAAAACTCTCAACAAAGGCGACGCCAACTCGGAAGTGACGGTCTATTACCAGGTAACGCGTTAGCTGGGTGTGCGCTGCCCTGTTCCCCGGGGTAGCGGATGGTGCTACCGTTGTACGTAACGTCACGGTGTCGGGAGCAGTCTCTGGGCGGGGGTGTGATGCTGGATCCTCGTCTAAGCGCAGGCCTGGGAGGTTGAACCCAGGTGGGCTCTCGCAGCCTGTGGGGCTCCCCAAAACCGGCATCTCCCCCTCCCGGCTTGCGCTAGTGCTGGGAGCTGGGTTTGTGCCTTGGTGATTTCCTGGTGTGTCCCCCACGGATCTCACGGTCCTGGGTGAGAGCCCCTCCCTCTCTTCTGAGGGCTGTATTGAGGCCCCTGTGGAAAACACGGACTTTCCACCTGTCCCCGCTGTGAACTGTAGCTTAGCGCTGCAGTCCAGGCGGAGGTGTGTGCCGCAGCTGGCGGCTTGGTCAGAACATCCACGAAATCACTCTAAATTCTCCATTTTCTTTCTAGTCAGGTGCCAGGAACCTAAGGGAATATACCCTCATGGAACTGCTCGTGGTAAGTTAGTGTTCGTGTCTCCTCCCTCATCAGAAGTGTCTTCCCTGAAAGCTGCTGGGAGCTGGGATAAGGCCACGGGGCTAAATGGTACCGGGGGACAGCGTGTATCCATTGCTCACTCTGATTAAACCCGAACGTTTGGGCCAGGATCCCCGGCGTGCCACAGCGACGGGCAGTGTGGAAGGCCGTTCTTAGCTGCCCGCCCGGGAGGCTGAGACCTCTTGGTGCAGCGGGTGAGGCTGGGAGGCAGCGCTGCAGCGGGTGCACGTGCTGTGCTGCCGTCACAGGTCCAGACGGAGCCCACGGGCTGGCTGCAGCGGAGCCCCGCTCCTGCTGTAACGCCTCTGTGCTCCGTTTCAGATGCACATGGAGGAGCCTTGCTTCGACTTCCTGAGAACCAAGCAGACCCTCGGGTGAGTTCACTCACACCTGCTTTTACTCTTTCCTGTTTTTACTTTGGAAGCCCTGCCTGCACAGCGGCCAGTTCCTGAATTGTTGTAATGGAAACATAAACGCATCGCACCCAAGAGCACCCATCGGTACAAGCTGCAGTCACGTTGCTTTTGAGTCCTGTAAGAATTGCAGCTTTTAGCAGTGTGTGAACTCCCAAAATTATTCGGCATAAAGTTGTTCCTTCCACTTTCCAAATCAGCTCCTGGTTCCCCAGGGCTGTTTTCACAGCAGCTCTGCGGCGCGTAGCAGCCTCCCGCAGAGGCACCCTTCTACCTCAGGAACTGGAACAAGCTTTTCACATCTATAGGTCTGTCACTCTGCTTGAATTAGTTTGCAGGAACACAAACACAAGTACTCTGCCAGGCTTAAAAGGATTTCCTAAAAATGAGAAAACGCTGAAGTGCACTGATGCAGAAAACAAAGGAACTAAGACTTGAGAATTTTTATCTGAGATTTTTCTTTCTGAAGTACCAACACTATTTTAACTTGTAGCGTGTCCTACAAGTGAAAATTTAATTGTGCTTGTGGAATGACTTTATTACTTTTTTTGTGTGTTGTTTTTTTTTTTTTTTTTTTTTTTTTTAAGCTACCACGTGTACCCTACCTGCAGGAATACTTCTGGGATTCTTGGCTTCTCTGTCACAGTAGCAACCCAGGCAACTAAATACAAGTAAGTGCTCAGTGGTTAATGCTCAGCACTGCTGCCGGCCTTGGGCCGCCGGAGTCACCCCGGAGCTGCCAGCACCCAGTTCTGGTGGCCTTACCGCCGTGCCCCCGCGGCAGAGGCGCAGGCAGGGCCTGGCTGATGCGGACCAGCTGGCTGGAGTGGAGTGGTCTGGTGGAGCTGGCTGGAGTGGAGTGGTCTGGTGGAGGCCGTTCCTCACCTGTGCTGCGGTGCAGAGCGGCTCCGTAACTGGCAGCTGTTGCTGCTGTTGTCTGAACAGGGAGGACCCGAGCGCAGGACGTTTACGGCAGCCGGGTTTACCGAGGCGGCCAGTGGGGCTGGCGTGTGTGCAGGCACTGAAGGCTGAGCCCCGGGGAGGGGGGGGAGGTGTCCAGCTAACCGTGACCATGCTGACATGGCACGTTTTGCGCCAGTGGTGAATTTACGCCGTGTCCAGCTCAAGAATTATTACCGAGAGTCTCGCTGACTGTTCTCCTTGCTGTGTTAGGTCAGGTCCCAGCTGACTTCCGTTGGCTTGTGCCGGAGCTTTTCCGCGCACCTGCTCTCAGAGCTCACAGCTGTTTCAGGCCACAGAGGGATTGATTTATTTTATGAGGGGAGTTATGGAAACAGTCAAAAGCGAGTGCTCCTGGCCCCAGCTCGTGACACTGCTGACAGTCACAACATCATGACTGAAAACCAACGCCTAAATAAAGGTAGCCTTAAGCATCTTAAAAACTGCGGCAGTCCCGACTTGAACAGGGATAAGTAACCCAAAACCGAAGTAAAATACCCTGCTGCTCTTCTGAAGGTGCCCCGTCAGGAGAGCTCCGGCTGCTGCCAAGTAAACGGCTGTTCTGGCTCCCCTTCAGCAGGCAGATATAAATATATATAAAAATATTATGGTTTTATTCAAAGCTGGGGCTAACTACAGGTATTTGACCTGCCAGAGCTGCAGGGTTAGATGAAAAATACGCAATTTTCTTATGAAAAATAATAGCGTCAGGGAAGGTTTTGTGCCTTGGAAACCTCACGAGGCCAGCACATCGCGGTATTTTTCTTTCTTTTTGTCTCAAGCCAGCAGAACATAACTGTTCACCTGCAGGGCTTGGGGCTGCAGCTGGGCGCGCCACGGCCTGGGTCCCCGACAGCATCGTCGCAGCAGCAGCTCCTCTCGCTGCTTGGTTATCTAAAGTCCCCGTGTTTGAATAATACGTCACACAGCTCCAAACCAGAGCACTGGTTTTATTCCTGGTACTAGGGAAGATGGTGTTGACAGATGCGTGAGCTTTTCAGGGCTGGAGGGAAACAAGCCTGACCCAAACGTTCCCTCCTCAGCTGGGGCCGTGCTGCTCCTTTAGCCCTCACTATGGGTTTTTTCCTCTTTCCTGCCCGATTTAATTATTTAACTCTCTTTTAGTTCTGAATTGGTTGACAAGAAGATAGAGGAGTTTCTTTCTTGCTTTGAAGAGAAAATCAAGCATTTAACTGAAGATGCTTTCAGCACCCAGGTAAACACTTGCTCTTGAAAAGCTCTTCCTTGAACCGCTATATGACACCTAAACCGGTGGGTTCAGTTCCAGGGATCCTGCATATCTCTGAGGTTTTCCGGACGAAGGACTCACTTTTAAATCCTCCCCCTTCCTCCACCCAGCAGCCACTCTGTAAGCACTTGCTCTCTGGCCATTCACAGTTAAGCTCAAAAGCCTCGAACTACCTTGTCAATGTCAGGTGGGCTTTCTTTCAGCTTCAGTGAACCCGGTGGTAAATGAAGGTAGTTCTTAATGCTTTGAAATGAATTGGTTTTTGTCTTTTTCAATGGTAGGTTACAGCTTTGATAAAACTTAAGGAATGTGAAGACTCCCATCTTGGAGAAGAAGTAGACAGGAACTGGAATGAAGTGGTGACGCAGCAGTATCTCTTTGACCGGCTTGCCCGTGAGGTTGGTGGGCCCTCGGGGGGTGTCAGTGATTCCACAGGGGACACTCACACGTCGCTTTCTGGAGCAGTTTTAAATGCAATAAATAGAGGGATTTATGCTACTAGTTGACAGACTGATTCTAAAACTGCATGCTGTTTTAAATGTTTAAAATTACTTGGATTGCCACTCTGGTACTTAAACCTCCTTCCTGTGGTTTCAGATTGAAGCTCTGAAGTCTGTTTCAAAATCAGACCTGGTGACCTGGTTCCAAGCTCACAGAAGCAACAAGAAGAAAGTGCTCAGTGTACACGTGAGTGTGTGTCAGCTTCCACCCTGCCACCCTTTGCTGACCTCAGAAAGCCCAGTGAGGGTGCGGTAGAGGAGCTCCATAATCAAAACATGTAACGGGGTGGTTATCCTCACTCACTGTTCCTATTTTCTACATTTCTAATTATTATTGGCATTTGAATTGCGTTTAAGTATCTGTATTTAATTGTCAGGGCTGATAGAACACTGGAAGAAATCCAAGTTTATACAGGCTTAGAGCCAAATTTCTTTTTTGGTAACTTTCTTCCAGGTGGTTGGATATGGAAAACATGAAGGGGACTCGGAGGTTACAGCAGCTGTCGCAGAAGTACAGAATTCTTCATCTGGTGAAATACCTCATCTGATTTTCTTGCCCCCATCTTCTTTGATGACTAATGTTACTTCCATCAAAGACATCAAAGCTTACACATCAACTCTGAATGTTCTCCCTTACCATAAAATACTAAAATAAAACTGAGCCCTTGCCCTGCAGTGATGTGTAATACAGGTGCTTTCTGCAACATGAACATCACAAACCTGGGTTTACTAAACCAGGGCTGTAGCGGTAGCTGGGATGAGGTGCCCGTTCAGACATGAGGAAGCTGTTCTCAAGGAAGGTTCCAGCCAACTTTACTCATTAATCTCATTAAGAATAGGCACAGCCCTGCCACAGAGCTGGAGTGAGGGGAGAGTTCCCCCCCGCCACGGGGAAGATGCGATGTCCTCCTCTCCAGCTGCCTGCAGGGGTGGGCTGCACCTTTTCGTTCAGTCTGTCTTGTGCATCATTCCTGCAGCAGCTGCAGCTCGTCGGAGGAAGTATTCTGCGCTCCTCCCAGAGAGATACAGACTGGGGGGAGGGGGAAAAAAGCCTCAGGCTTCCATCTCACACAGGTTGGGGTTTGTTTTTTTTTTAGGTTTTTTGTATGTGTAACACAGACAAATTCAGATCAAATAAAAGCTAGATGTAACTGTGGCAAGAAAAATAGTTTGATTGCTACATACAGCTCCTTAATTACTCAACCCTTATTTAACTTTAAAGCAACAGCACAGAAATGCAAAGATTCCTGAAGTGCTAGGCGCTTCCAGAAAAATTCTGCTGCGAGTGGTGCAAGTTCTGCTCCTTTTGCTCGTTAATGAACCGCTTGAAGAAGCAGGTTGAGCTGCAAGGATTCCAGCTGGGAAAAAATAAAACCAATACATTTTACATAAAACAATTGATCATCACTCAGCTGAATAAAGTCTTGCTGCAAAGGTTTATTATGAAATAAATAAAAAGTCCATAAGATAAGTTTGAAAAATCTATTTTATGAAGCTTTAAGATGCATTGAGTAGAATTATCTATGGTTACATTTCAATCTCAAAATAACAAAGTTATTTTGGGCAAGACACTGAAATGCCAAAAATTTGATTATCATACAGGTGGAAGATAACATTTACGTAGCATTTTCTAACAAATTGTCCCATCAAAGGAATCCTCGTATTTACACACTGCAAACATCAGCTAGATTTAAATGACGTCTTGCATTTTGTTTCTCATTTTTTAAATATGTAGGACCCAGGAATATAATGCAACTGATACCAATGCCATGGCCTTCACAGTGGTTGTACAAAGTGTACACGCTTCACGGCCCAGATTCTCCCTGCTTTAGAAGCAGCAGTAACAGGGCTCCAAGAGCTGCCTTTGAAGCCCGAATACACCACCAGTATAGCAGAGTCCAGTATAAAGGTACTGCACAGCCAAGACGTTTCTTGTTTCGTTTAATTGCTTATCTGCATCAGTAAGTCCAGTATCCCTGAGATAGGAACCACTGTAGCTGGAGGGGTCAGCGTACGTGCTAACTGATGACTATCTTGGTATCAGATGTAAACTTTGCTAAGCCAAGGCTTGAATGTTTTCTGGTTTTACAACCCCCTTAATGTTTACTGGCAGCGAGTCGTTTCAGTAGCGGCTCATCGTAAACCCAGCATTCGCCATCTTCATGGAATAACTAGGAAAAAGAGAAGAGGGAATAATTGGATGTAAGCTTTTTATGACTCAGTTGGAAAGGAACCAATATGACAGGTTAGAGGGCATTTACACTGTTGGAATAAAGCTCACCCTTGTTTCCCACGAGGTCTCATTCTCCTTTCTGGCTCTGGCTTCAGCTCTCTGTCTTTCTTCGAGCGCGTGCTTTGCAGCTGTGGCTGCGTCGATGTCTCTAATTTTTAAGTTGTAGGTTACATCTTTCCATAAGCTTAAAAAGGAAATATGAATGGAGACCGCTTTAGAGAAGCAAAGTGCTACAAGGCTGTAGAAACATATTACTGGCTAATAATTAGCATCAATATTAGTCTGAATTAGGGTAGGTCTCACTTTATCCAAAGGGCAGACACCCCTCAATATATATTAACCACAGCTGCACTACTGCCAGGAGCACGGCGGCTGCAGCGAGGCTCTCCGGACCTCCCTGGGACATTTGGTCCCAACAGGGATGTGACCAGGGGCTCCTCTTCCCCTTCAAAACCCCAACCTGCTTGTACCTGGGCTCTCTCTGGCCACAAAGGCCAGCGCCGAGCCCGGCTGCCCACGGATAAGCTGGGTACTGCCAACTTGAGTCTAACGAAAACAAGTCTTAATTTGCCCATTTAACTAAAGTTCTTACCAGCGAGACTCAAAGTCGTCTTGGTCCTCCAATTTCCTTACCTTCTTCTTAATTGTAGGCATTTTCTTGGTATCTATAAAGACAGCATTCTCCTAGAGTGAGGTTTTTAAAAAAAGACAAAAACAAAACAAACCACAACTCAGTTCTTTATCTAGGCTTAAAATTTATATAGCCTCACACTCTAGTACACTGGTTGTCAGGAAATACATAAAAAGTCATCACTGGATTCTGTTCTTGCTATAAAAATCAAGTTACCTTAAGAATAAATTAACAAAGTAAATTTGGGACTTTTATCCCAAATTCAGCATTCCTGTGATCTTTTCGGGCAGCTTCACAGGAGTTCCCAACTATTAATGTTTATTTTAATAAAACCAAAAAGAAACCACCAAAAAAACCTTTGAAGCACAATCTTCCATTTCTGATGAAAACAAAAACAACCAAAGAAAAAAGAAAAAAAGCTGCTTTACCCCTGTGGTGTATTTTGCGTACATGACACCGTTCCATTCGCCTTCAATTGAGCAGAAGGGTTTCTTGTCATTAGGAGAACTAAACAGAAAGAAACAGTCATTTCTCAGTTGTGCTACAGTAGCTGAAAGACCCTGAAGGGTGAAACCTTTGTCCTAGTTGCTGCGGAGTCTGGTTTTTATCAGCCCTTAAAACACCCACCACCAATCCAGAAAAGATGCGGGTTCTGTTTACGAGTGAGAAGTTCTGCATTAGTAAGTTGGAAAAACCTTCAAAGGAAGTGCTGTTCTGGGGTAAGACGGGTCTTGCTTTAGGGCTACATTTAGACTTTAGGAAGCTAGTTACAGGCTTTCCAAACAGATTTAGTAGTAAGTTTAAGCTTAAAAAGGTTTTACAAATCCATAGCTTCTTCGCCAGACTACTGGGAAACAAAACACTGCTTCACAGACGACATCTATCAATGTGTGTCTAGAAATTACTTAAAACCAAGTTATAAACCTCATTTTGTCAGCATCCACTTACTGATGTCACAGCAGCTGTCCAAATAAGATGCAAATCCCCACTGAATTGTCTGCTCTGGGCATGTGCACAGGGTCTGACCAAAATCCATCAAACCACAGGTGTAAATAAATACGTCAAGGCCTGCAGCAGAACCGTTAATTAACAGCAGTATTGCAAGGCCCGCTTCAGGATTTTTAGTAGAGCTAATGCTGAAGACAGTCTGGATAATTCAGGAGTGAAAATTTAAGTTCCTTTTGGTAATCAGCATAGAATGTTTTAGAGCACGGCAAGGCAGGGTGGCAAGCCTATGCAGGTTCCCTCTCTCAAATTGTGGCTATAAAACGGCACCCTGTGACAGGCAGCCATGAGCTGAGTTACTGAGTGCAGCTCTTTCAGTATTTTACACTCCTGACTGTCTTGAAAAAACAGTCAGCATTTAAGTAGAGAGAAAAAAAAAAAAAAAAAAGAGGTTTAACTGAAGAAACTGGCTTACAAAATTTCAGCTGTAATTCTGTGCTTCTTTCCTCCATAAAATGGTTTTGTGTGGAAGACGATGGAAGCGTTATAACCTGTCTTTGAGCAATTAATACTGCATTCTCCACCAAGTTCTATCCATGGCACAGTGAGAATAGACCTGCAATTATAAATATGTGTATATTTGTAGCCTCTTAACTGATACATTTTAAGCATGAAATATTACAAGGCATTAAAAATGAAAATACCAAATAGAGCATTTACTTGCCTTCCATAACCATTAGGAAATGTCAAAATATAGTGTTCATCGTAATCTAGGCATGTGACACATCCTATTAAAGAAAAAACAGATTTAAAAAACACAAGCAAAACCTTTACAAAAAATAATATACTCAAATACTTCCGTTAAAAATGGGTACCATAAAAAGGAAAGGTGAAAAGCTTTATCTTTCATCGATGCGGGGAATGCCCAGCTTCTAGAAAAGGCAGGGCCAGCTGCATTTACATGAAAAACTGGGACCTAAGTGACTTCAGCGCACAAAGTGGGCAGAAGGAGTCTCCGATTCGTAGATATATAAGCTCTAGTTATGTAAATCCAAACATCCTTTACATTTAATAGGATTACTTTAGATAATTTCTGTAAGAATTCTAGCTGCAGAATACAAATTTCCCTTCCCTTGTTACATTTGCATGTACGTACCTTGCCCTATGTTATGAACCCCAATAGACATTCCCAGGAATTTTGACTTGGTCCATATGTGAGCATTGAACTGTATCCTCTTGCTAAAACACTCCGCGTAAAATGCTGAAACTGAAGAAAAAGGTATTTAAAATAGCAGCATAAGACATTAGTGCTGTTGTTTCCAGATTCATTCATCAGGAAATATCTCAAAAAGCCTCATACTTACGTGGCAACAGAGTTTGCAATTTTTTTCCCCACAAAAACAGTTCAGAGAGAAAACTTTCAGCTTTTAAATTTGGAGAGAAAATGTAAATCCAAGATTGACACCCAGAGCTGATTTGACTGTCTCTCCTGTCCATATGCCATCTCTATTAGCAAAGTTATTGTCAACTTACTTGGAGGATGATGAGACACCTGCTCTGCCACAAACGTTACACTGCTTTTGCTGACCCAAGGAACTGGTCCTTCTGAAACTGGCTCCTGCATGACAGGAAAGAGGATCTTCATCACTGACAGCGCTCACAAAACACTCAAAAGCTTCCAAGAGAAGTAGCTTCCATGTTTAAAGGCTTCTAAAAATGTATTGCAGTGATTTTAACTTAATTGTCAGTTTGCTGGTTTCATGGGGAATAACTCCTTACTCCTGAAACAATGACACTTTCTAAAGAATAAGAGTTTCTACTCTCTTGTTTTCCGGTATAAATGTACCTGGGGAGATGTTCCCAAATGAAACAGTTAAACTGAAAGAGCCATGTATAAACCTAATTACAAAATAGTATTTAAATCCACTTTATTTCTTATTAACTAATAAGAAATGGGTGGCAGAAATAGTTTTCCTCTTTGCTTCTGAGAAAGTCTGATATGCATATTAATAATGATCAGATTATATGTATCGTAAAACCATAAAACAACATTCACTTCCTGGGGCAAATAATGAAAAGTGGAATTCATCGTTAGAAGCAACGGAAGCACAAATATTGCCTTTATGCCAGCAAACAGAAGTCCAAACATTCACCTTGGGAACAAAAGAAAGATTTGAGCAAAGAAACAGGCTGGGGGGCAGGGGGAGAGGGGGCAAATTAAATGGAAAAAATACATACTTTATATCTAAACGATCACTAGTAGATATACTACACCGAGGCTACGTGAAGAATCTCACAACAGCACTTCCCACATCATCGTTTGCAACTTTCCAAGGTGAGAAGCCTGAACAAGGCGTTAGAAAAAACAACCCAAACCCAACAGTGACAAAAAAAATGCTGCACCAGGCTGCACTGCAAGTGCTAGAGCTTTCTCTGGCATCAGTGGGGCACTGTTGGCTGTGGTTCACACGGCGCGGAAGCCTGAGTAATCCTTCAGTCTCACTAAAAGCTCACACACTGGTAGGTGATGTCTCCCGATTACGAGAGTGGCACAACTGTTACTGTGTCCTTCACTCCACCGGACACACTCTGCTAAAGTACAAAAGGAAAAGTAGTGGCCAGACACAGATGTAGAACTAAAATACTATCCAAGCTCAGAATCCAGACCAGAAGTCTACAAAAAACATTTTAAAAGGTTAAATGTACGGGAGAAACTGCACTGCTTTCTAGGTTGTAACTGAGGAAAAGAAACGCTAGTGATAAAACCACCAGTGTTTAGAGAAATTATTTAAAAAAAAAATTTCAGAACTTTGGAAAGAAAGGAATTCATACCCGGTGCTACGAAACAAGGAAAGAGAACATTTTCATGTCAAATGATTCTTAAAAGACTTAATAGCTCAAATTTTGTTATACAAGATATTTCAAACTTCTATTCACAGAAAAGGAAGGAGGAAGGGGTGAAATCAGTTAAGAAATTGCCGTAGTTTGTCAATTTTGCTACTTAAACATAGCATAAGCCATTTCAGTCAGTAAATTATCAAAGCTTTGGCAATCACTCGCATGCATCAGAGACGCCAAAAAAAAAAAAAACATACCACAAGAAACTAACCATATCATCTTCACCTTCAGTGCCCGGTAATACCCAATGGCATCGGAAGATCTCGCCCAAAATGGGATTGTAAGGCTTTTTAGCAACTGACCCTTTTCTTCCTGCATGAAAAGCTGAGAGGTACCACTTAACCACTTGAACCATTCGCTCCTTTGGATCCTTCTGGTCACTAATGCTATATGCACCAAGAGAGAGAAGAGGACAGGCAAAATGAAATACAAGCAGGTACCTCAAATACAGGAAAGCGTTTTGGATGTTCAATTGTTTTACAACTAGAAGTTTGCCTACTTTGACTATTTTTCAAGTTCAGATCAAACCCCATGCAACATTCCTCAAAACCCACTGACTTTTAGCACCCACAAGGCCCATAAACAATATCAGAACCAGTTAATGCTCTACTTCAAAAGCCAAATACCTGACAAATAAGTCCGGATGTGCAAAAAAGTCAGCATACATTTCCAACAATGATCTTCTTTCTAGGATAAAAGTTGGAAGAACCACCTGGGTGAAGAAAAAACAACTCTTCTAGATCAAGAGAACTTTAACATCCCACACAAAAGCATTCCACTCATTAACTGTAAATAGCACACAAAGCACCCAAGGCTTCATCTGCCTGAAAGCTGATTGTGTTCTCAAACTTACCGATGAGTTCTGACATATGCAGGTCAGTTGGCATCTTTTAGAAAACCAAAGAGTTCAGAGGAACTGTCTCTTGTCTTACACCTATTCTAGTCCCACTTAGAGCACGTCCACTACGTGGCTGAGCTTATTACCAAAAGCTGTTCTTAGTTAATGCTGATTATTTGATTTCATCTATATGTACACTGTCAAATTTCAGTTATATATCCTGTGTGCCTCTCAAACACGAAGGTTCTCTCATCTCTGCTACTATTCTTCCCCAACAGCACCTGCAGGTTCCGTTCCTGTGGATCTGCTGCCTGCTGCAGTACAGACCACTGCTGGCAGCAGTGTTGATTGCTGTTGTTGACTTTAAAGTTGATGTAGACATGATGCGTGCTCCTGATGCTTCTTGGCAGTTTAATTTGAGATCAGTAATTTTCAAGTATTCCAGGAGTTCCCAAAACAGACATACTTTGCATCAATTCTTATTCAGGACTGTCAGAAATCTTCTGTAGTTTGCTTGTGACCTGCTGGCTGTTTCTCCACAAAGGTTTTAACTTTATCTTTTTCTTGTCTATTGTGAGTTCCAGACTGGGCAGTTAAAAGTCATCCAATTAAGGAAACTAATGATAGGATTGATTTCTCCTACTCTTTTCCAATCTGGAATTACTTGTTTAAATTTAACCGAGTTGCCTAGAAAGATCAACACCTTCAGAATGCTGTTCCTTCAACCTTAAGACAGACACCAACATGAATCACATTCATGGAAAATCCAGCTCTTTACTTGCCAGGCCTACATGTAGGGTTTTAAAATACACAAGCAACTTACTCAACAAGATCCCAATTAAGCAAAGCATTTCATTCTATGCCTTATTATTTATTTATGCTTTATTATTTTATTTATGTTTTATTGAACGTCACCATACACTGGGATCTTGTAGATCTCTGTTCTAGGAAGCTAAAGACATTATAAATATTCCTACTGCATGCAGAAACACTACTACTGCACACAGCATTCCTCTTACCTCAGCTTTGCAGGCACTCTAAGGATCAGGTTCAAAGAAAACAAACAGCTACTTTCCATAGCAAACTCTTTTCCCAAACAGATTTTAGCAGTTCGATACATTTATTCTGCATCCATTTTTCACTCCCAGTAATAATCCCAATTAAATAACGTGCTAAAGAGATTATAGCTTAACTAGCTTTCAGAACAAACAGTTAAATTACGTTAACATTGAACTGATTTACCCGGAATTCAGGGTTTAGTCCCTCTCCCTTCCCCATGAACAGTCAGCAAGTTTACCTTTGTTAGATCCATTCCTAATCTAACTTGTGACAACAGATGCATAATAACACTCTTATGTTCTTCCACTGATTCTCCTTCCCCATCATCATCTCGATCATCAGGAGGATCGAAGAGATCTAGAAAGACCAAATTGCTTTTGTTTTTCTCTAAACCTTCAGAGACAGATTGTATTTGATTTGCTGTCAAAAAGGTCTTATTTAAAAAACTAAAGTTTTTAAATCCTACAGTTCAACAACCTTCCATTAGCAAAGAAACAGTACAAATACCTTGGTTTATATATATATATATAAGATCATACATATATTGACACAGCTTGCATACAGATTGACAATCAATTAACACAAATAAATGGGAAGTTCACACAGTCCACTCACCAGCATCGTTTGTCCCATTAGACATGGAAGAATTGAGGGATTCTGTGGTATCTGGACGTTTCAGACTACTTCCCGTGCTGCTCCGAGTCAGGACTGCAGCAGACCCTGAAGAACTAAAGAAGAGTAATAAATTCTCACAATTCACAATGAACTAATTCAGACCAATTTACTATAATTTAATGTACACAGATGACAAATTTACTGGTAGACGTTAATATAAGTGCTGCACGCTAATTCATAGAAAACTTAAAATGAATTGTAGCTAAACAAGTGGGAAAGCCTGCAATCTAAGACAGTAACACCTGAAGGCATAAAACAACTGACTAATTCCTCTTTGAAATTTGTATAATCTCTTAAAATTAATTTTCTGCTTCAGAAAAAAAGAGTAACTAGATTTTGGGAAAAGGCAGTCAACTTCAAAAAATCTCTTTTAGTAGATGTGAGAGGGAAATGGCCATTTACCAAACACTGCAATGAATGCACATGAAAGACACCATGGTCTCAGATTATATTTGAGATGGTGGCTTCTCAAGTTTGGTTTATCTTAAGAGTTTTGTCAACATACACCTGATGGAATGGAAAGGAGCAGAAGAAAAAACCACATGCCTCAAGAAACCTGCTGGGGCAGGGGGTAATCTTATTCTGTTACACAGAATGGCTTGCCGGGGGCGGGGGCAGCCTATGTGGCTTACTCACTTATTTAGCTTAACTAACTTTTACAAGCAGACAAGCCATGCCCTTGTAGCTTACAGTTGCATTCAGCACGCACCGAGTACTTCAGGTACTTACTCCATACAACGCTTTGGGGAAGAACTGCTCTGATAGAATTCGTCAGCATCATAGAACTCATCCTCACTGCTTGAGTAAGAAAAATCTGGGACTGTATTTGGAGACAGGTTGACATGGCTTGGAGAGGTGAGGCTGCTGCTAGGTGCCGACTGCCCACTTCCTGTGGAGTATTAAAAATTAAAGACTAAATACAAAACCCCAAATTCTTTCAAAATCCACCTGTTCTAACTTACAAGCATGATTGTTCAAAGCAATAAAGACTAATGCAAACTCAGAAGGTACGGTATCTTGCAAAATTAGAAGGAATAATTAGTCTGTTCATACTGAGTTTCATTTAACAGCTATCAGAAAAGAGACCATGAGGAAAATCAGGAACACAGAACAACAGTAAACTATAAGGACATGTTTTCCCCAGTGTTGCGGATTAAAGGCAAAACAACAATGCTGAAAACCCGTATAGATTCATAGTATGATTTATATTGGGAAGCGTGTCTGGAAGTCATCTCGTCTACTCCCCACTAGAGGCCCAGGCAGCTCAAAAATTATACCAGTTTGTCCCAGATCATGTCTAGTCAGGTTTTAAAAATCTCTCAAGATGAAGAATCCACAATCTTTTTGGGGAACCTATTCCAAAGTTGGAACCACCTCATTATAAAACCAAACATTTTCTAATACCTACTTGGAATTTCTTTTCTTACAACAGATTGCCTCATCCTTTTGCTGTGCATCTTCAAGAGGAGCCCAGTTCTACCTTCTTTATACCCTCCCAAAAGTCGGCAGAAGACAGCAGCTACATCCCTCTTTAGCTTGATTTTCCTAAGGCTGAACAAATCCAGTTCTGTCAGTCTCTAAGTACATCACGGGCCTCAGCTTCCCAGTCTTGGTGGTCCACGTCTTTGTAGTGTGGAACCCAAAACTATACATAGTACTCAAGACATGGTCTCACAGATCCCAGAAAGAGAGGACAATCAATTCTCTTCATCTGCTCCTTACCCCCTCACTAGTCCAGCCCAGTATGCAGCAAAACCTTTGCCACCACAAGGACAGGCTGCTGACTCACGTTCTGCTTGTCGCTCACCAGGACCCCTGGCTCCTCTTCAGCCAGGCTGCAGCGCACACCATGCCGAGGGCAGGCTGAGGGCTATGCCCATCCTAGCTGAGCAGAGGACCTTGCATTTGCCTTCATCAAATTTCACGAGGTTTCTGGCAGCCTGCTTCCCCAGCCAGTCACAGCCCTCCTGCATGGCAGTACTGTCCTACCCACTGTTCTCAATTCGGCAAGCTCCATGTCCAGGTTATCAGAGATGTTAACCAGTATCGGACCCAGTATCAACCCCTGAGAAACACCAGTAGCCACCTGGTTGCCATTTGGACCTCACACAGCTGATCGCAAGCCTCAGGCCTGGCAGTCCAGCCAGTTTTCACTCGTGTTCTACTTACCTAAAACATCTTTTTCCAATTTATTTCCAATTCCACAAAACATACTTGTGACAAAATCTAATGAATCCAGTTTCTAAAATGGATTACATGAATCCTGTCTCAACACTTACTTGCTGTCCTTCAAAAGAGCCACCGCAATAAAGACAAACCAGGTTAACACCGACACAGACCTTTCGTGGAAGCCGATGCCGCAGCAGAGGTTATTAAGCAAACTTAGGTACTTACACAGACAACAATCACCAGAAACTAACTAGAACATGAGACGCATAGAACAAGACTAAGAAAAGGAACTTCCTGGCAGGAGAAAAAGCCAGCAGTGGTTTCCCTCATTTTTCACATTGGGACAAATGCTGGTTAACACAGGTATTAGTGTTCTGGGAAGGAACAGTAGTAATAAAGTAACAACACATCAGTTACACACAAGCTTAGAAAAAAACTTGGAAAGGAACTGAGAGAGTTTAGCATGACTGGACAATATAATCAATAGAACTGATCAACACAGACAAAAAAATATGCTAAGTAAGTAGCTATGGTTTTAAAAAAAAACACAAACAAAATATCATAGGACTTCTAAACAGATAATTACAGCAACTTTATGTATATAATAGCAATTTTTGCTTCAAAACATCTATTGTAGTTACAAAAAGCCCAAAGAATGCTATTATTTAAAGGAGAGAGGAGGGAATCAATGAATTAAAAACCCGACAGGCCACACATTATGTATGAACGCAAAGTTCTTGTGCTGATTACTACAAGATTGCAATGATGTGGAGAAGAAACCAAGTACAAAGTTGCAGGGCGGGGGGTGGGGGGAGGGAGAGCACAATAATGGATTTTAACACAACACTGAAACGTGTTGATTAGAAGCAAGGTGTAGGCCAATACATTGTTTTCTTAATAGCTAATTACATTAGGTTACAGGCAGTATATATTCAGGTTTTGTTTCCTGTACTTCAGTAAGACAATTAAACAGAACCATACCTGTACTATTTGGTGTTGGAGTCTGATTTCCAAGTGATGCTACCACAGGTCCCACTGGCAAAGAGGAAGGTCGCTGCTCCGACTTGCACAACTGAGCAGGTTCTAGGGGATATTTTTATAAATTAAACCCAAAATTCACATTTAAATATAAGAATTATAGTTTTGTTGGGAAAGAGATTCCACATATTTCACCTCACCTTCAAAAATTAAATGTTTTATAGAAAAGCCATTCAGACAGAAAAACATGTTTCTGCCATTGTTATCAGCTAGCTCCTTTTTGTTAAGGAAGGACGGCATTTAAAAAATTGCCATTATTTAGCTAGAAAGCACTTTTCTGAAAGTTATAGTTTCATTTATTTTATGAAAGTATATTAGAAATGTAAGCCAATAACTTAGAACAAGTGAAATATACCAGCTTATCCACAGAACTAGAGGCAGACAGACCTGATGGCTGAGGAAGCCCCGTGCCTCCCACTCCTTTCTCTGCCTTTGCACCACTGCAGCGAGTGTGCACTGGTACTGCCTACGTGACCCCAGAACTATCCACCATTATGCAGTCCCTCCATCCAGACTGCAGTTGCGCCCTGCTCGGCTCGTATTTCTGCTGAGGTTCTTTTTGTACACCATACCTGGAGGTATAACCGCTTGGGAAGGCATTGTGCTGATCACGGACTGTTCCAAAGGACTGGGCTGATATACTGCGTCAACCGGGTTTATAGTGCTCTGAGACAAAAGGAGGAAAAGCACATTTTTTCCTCAATACAAAAAAAAAAAACCCAACACAAATAAAGTATAGATAGCAAGAACATCATGAGCACAAGAAATGCCCAAATGCAAGACAGCAAATTCCTGAGAGTGAAAGTAAAACACGAATTGACAGTTGAGGACATGAGAAATACTTTCAAAGTGGTAATACCTTAATTCCTCGCACAGATTTTACACTACACTGAATTTGCTAGAGATTTGGATTGTCCTATAAAGAATTCTTATTTCCAGTTCTCTTCTGGTATTCCTTCCAATATCCATTAAAAAAATAACGCATGCAAAGAGTGAAAGTTAAATGCAAGTTATCTGGCAAAAATTAGGACAGGTAATATGTATTTTTAAAACTTTTTTTTTAATTAATTGATTTATCCAGACCATAGTAAATCAACCCATAAATTAAAACAAGAATCATCAGCATGCTCACAGCCATGAAGTGGCTTTACTGCCAAAATGCTTCCCAATGCAAGCTGACAGTTTTCAGTGTGTCTCCAGTAGAGGACATTTCAATCTACTTATGAACATGGGCACTTTGAAAAGTAAGCACCAATTCAACTCAACACTCAAAGTCACTGACTTCAGTATGTTCTTGGCTTTTATACAACAAGCCCCTTGGGAATTGCAATTACAATGTCTTTTAATCCAAACTAGCATGTTTTTGCCTTGCTTCACTGGCTTATAATTTAGTTATTATCTAAGCATTGTTTGCTATATATGTTTACACACAAACCCCAGAACTTCTACATTGTTCTGGGTTAAATGGAAAAAAGGCACATAAAAACCCTTTCCAAACAACTTGTAATTTAAAGCCATTGATCTATGTCAGAACTGTGAAAATCTTTGCCTCAATTTGCTAGGGAATCTTGCTACTGTGCTGAAGTTGAAGAGTATCAAGCACGGGAGAGTCATACAATACCTTGTTCTACTTTAAAAAAAGTTCTTGTAAAAATGGTAGATGAGCTTTGCCTTTAAATTTAGTCAGTATGACTATTCCTATCATCTCTTTAGATCAATATTTAAAACAGAAGAGTCTCCAGCTGTTCTTCCTTCCTTTTAGTCTATTAATTTCTACTTGCCTCCAGACTGAGGGAAACAGGGTCATTTTAACCTACCTCCTCCCATTTTCCTACAAAAGGAAGACTTCTTCCTTGCCTCCTTTCCTGGTTAACTATAATTCTGAACTTTATCCTACATTAAAAATCAGTGAAGCAGCAAAGATTGTACTTTTTTATAGCACAGGATTTATTTAACAGAAAACAAAACTATTATTCCCTGTTTATCTTAAAAAAAAAAATCTCCAGTTTAAAAACAAAGGGATAAAAAAATGCTTTCTACATTTTCGTTGGTGTTACTAACTAGAATAGAAATAAATAACCCAGTATTGTTACTCCACTGTATTCCAACATAAAATCAACGTTCCTTATACATTACTTCAACTGCTTGTGCATAGTATATCCCTGTCCCATGTATTTCACAGTTTAAAATCATGACTCCATTTTTCAGAGTTAAAAATCAACTTAAAAATCAAGATGGGTCCTATGACAGAGACAGCAACAGCATCCTCTGTAACTCCCCTGGGCTTTAGGGAAGCTAATAATGTATGTGATACAGAACACTGCTGCGATAAAGAAAAAAAAAAATATGTAATTTTAACTTCGTATGCAGGATTGCAACCTTATCCTCAAAACAATTCTCCATACTGCAACATGAACTGGAGCTTCTTGTTAGGTATTTTGGGGTGTGCCTTTGTGGGTTAGAAACAGATGAAGGCAGGCCTGAAAGTTTCCTACTCTGAGCTCAGGAACCTAAAAACAACCACACAGAAACAACACTGTATCAAACATTGATGGTATTCCTGCAGGATTTTAAAGTGAAATCCTGACCTTCAGCCCAAGCTTACATTGACCTCAACAGCAACAAAATTTCAGTCTTCACAATCACTGATGCATTAGTTACTATATTGTTACAGAAATCATTTTTTTTTTCCTCCCCAGTACAAGCCAGCCCACAGATAATTAGGATAGCGGCTAATCAAACTCAGACTATAGTCGTAAGCTGTAATAGCGATATGAAATTTCTGAGTTGAAGATCTAATGTGCATACCACCTCTGCCTGTGGCAGTGTCTAGCTGCGTAACCTCTGCTTTCCAGGGCACGTAACAGAACCTACTCCATTACACTAAGACCTGAATTATGGGACTATCCAACAGGGTAATAATTTATCTTATTTATGATAAGCACGAAACCAAAATCTGTATGTGCACCTTTACTCCAAAGTTCATACCAGAAAATCATACTGCTATAGCTGTATATAATAGAAAGACAAATAAAGCTTGGGAACTATTGTCAGCTGTAATGAAAACACACTGATTTTTAGAGTTACGTTTTACAGAAACCAATCTCCTATTAAAAGTATCTGAAATGTACTCAAGTGACAAAAAGAGAAGAAAGAAGTCACACATGACCGAAACCAAAGATGACAGAAGTTACATGAAAAATGCAGAAGTTCTATTAAAAAAGAAACACTGCTTAGACATAATACAACTTTGCATCAAACAAGTAGCACTGTAGAAAAGACAAACTACTTGAAGCACAAGGATAGCTGATCTATTTCATACGTAAAGATACTTTAGATGGAACACAAAACCATTTCTATCCCAGTAATTTGCCTTTTGTCTGTTCACATTGTTATCTAAGTGTTCAGTCATAACACTGCCATGTAAGACACTGAGCATAAAACTGATAACTGATCTTCTAAAGGCAAGGGTGTTAGCCAACCTCAGAAGCTAATGACTCAACAGTAATTTTAACAAGACACTTGAAGCAGTAAATTAGAGAAAGGAAGAAGCATGTGGCAAAGTGAGTGGAAATTCAGGTCTCTGTTCACATGTTCTGCAGAAATAAAGGGAGATAAAGATTAGATGTAAACTTACTATAAGTCCATCTGCGTGCTTCTCCTCATTATTTTGGTCCTTAAGGAAAAAATGTTAAAAATATCAACAATCTTGTATGACTTATCAGTTGTGTGTTAAGCGAGAACAGCAAGTTTCTCTCAGGAATGTTTACATTTTCAGCCATAAAATGTTCCTCATCATGTGATACAGTAACTAAACTTAGAAGTTACAATTCTATACATAGGGACCGCACCTCTTAACATCAGTGGTTTCCGAGGATCTGTCCACACAACTTTGAACAAATTCTAAAATATCCTTTCTACCCTGCAGAATACTGTTACTCTTTAAAATGTAGGTTCTTCCCAAATAGCTAGAAACATCCCAAAACATGGTCTGCAGCACCAGTGAGTCCCTGAAAACTGAAGGACATGAAGTTCTCAGTTTCTGAAGGACTGCGATTAACTTTAGAGGTCAAATTTTCAAAAGTATTTTTTGCTTTTGAAAGGCAGAAGTGCCTTTATAAAGCTAAACATTTTTAACTTCTGCTTTTTGGTATCCACTAGATTTTAAAATGTTTTTAGATTATTTACAATCTAGGAGTTTGGGGGTTTTTTGCCTAGAAGCATATGTGAAAGAGCAGGCAATGCATGGAATAAAACAGTCATCAGGGGAAATGACACTAGCAACAGACAAGGTAATGCCAATCTACAGTTAGTATAGTTTAAACACTGTACCAGCAAAAGTATAAATTTTACAGAACACTAAGCCAAATCACTTCCGCTGCAAAGCTCGTATTAGCCAGTATATCAATCCATAACTTTGATTCAGTGTAAACCTTACGACTTGTCTGCAGAGTACTCCCCCAGATTTCCAGTTGTTAAAAGTTAAGAGGGAAAAAAAAGCTGTAAATAGTATTAGGTTGGCACATACATACTTGTATTTTGATACTTTATACATTTTTCCCTAGCTTACATAGTTGACAATATGCTGCTCAAATTTCATGTCTGCTAGTTAACGTTTCTTAAGCAAGGCTTTCCATGACAAAAACACCACTGAGGGCAACGAGTTCCATCGGGCTGCAAACTTATGAAGAAGAAAGAGTAACACTGAAGTCCAAATATTATCTTTTTTCCCCAACATACAAAATTTCCATATTGTGCTATCATCTCTAAGACCTATAAATCACAAAGATGCTGCATTTTTACTGAAGCTGGCTATTCTATCTAATGCACCATCAGCAACATGGCACACGGATGAGGTAAGGAAGGCAGAAACGCCACAAAACTAGGCAGGCAAGACCAACCAGAAGTGATGGAGTGAAAAAGAAAAGGCAAAGATGCAAAAATAAGTATCTAAAATATAAAAGATACTTCATAAAACATATATATTTCTAAGACTGTAGTTTACCAAATCACCGACAGACCATTACATGTGTTTTACAACACCCACATCAAAGCTGGACATCTTCAACTGCCATACACACAAAGGGGTCAACCCAAGCCAAATGCGCTGCCTATCCATCCCACTTAGGGTTTTTTTATTGCTTTTTGATAAGTGATGTATGTATTTTAACATATTCTTGTTTAGCTGGTATTTACTTCATTATTTTGGAAATGCTTTGGGTCACGTCAAGTACAAGTGCCATCATTACACTCTAGATTTACCAGTAAGTTTAATGAAAATTTAACTGTCCACACCCTAAGCAGGCTGTTCTTTTAAAAGTTCATGAAACACCTCAACTTAACACACAATTAATAAAAAACAAACCAGAACACCAAAAAACCACATTTGCCTCAATGTACCAAAATCATCCAAATAATAAATGGTTGTGTGTTTAAAATAGGGAGATTTTCTGAGTATACAGAGAAATGATAACAAACAACCAGAAGCTAATTGTGAAGTCTGTCTCCTAATGAGAAAGGCACTGCAGAAGTCAAAACGGAGCGCAGGGGTGGTGTTAATATGATTTATTTTCAGCAGTAAGTCAGCAGCCATACTTGCCTTACAACTTTGGGAAAAAAACTTGCAGAATCTTAAAAGGTTCTACACTGGAGAACAGAAAGCTATCAGTCAGACACAATGCATTTTTACATATATAATGCTTCATACACACATAACTTAGAGAACTGTAAAAAAAAAAAAAAAAAGGGCACCCCCCCCCCTCGTATTCTTGATTTCCTACAGCAGTAGGACACCAGGATACCAACACAGTTTATAGAAAAGGGAGTGGGGGGTGAGAGTGTCAAACAGAATTGCCATGTAGTCAACAAATATATTTGCCTAAGAGAGCGAGCACGAAAGCGGAAGATGAAGAGATGAAGCAGAATAAAGGTTATTGAAATAGTGGGAAGATTTACAGAGGGTATTTTTCACTTTATGTGGATCAACATCTTCCAATTAGCTGTGCATAAACCACATTATCTTCAATAGCTCTACAACAGCTTTAGATATGGTTTAGCAAAAAACCAAAAGAATCCCACTCCTCAATGGATAAGCTCATCTATATACACTGGTTAATATTTACCGGTACTGAAAGGAGGACTTCAAGGTCTGATTTAATGTAACAGCAAAAGTCTTAGCGTCTCTGGGGAACCCAAACTCTACCTACCTTTATGCTTCTATGGTAGTTGGAGCAGTAAAGCACTGAACCTAATAAAAAACAACTACATCTGCTGCTACAAATTCAGTTTTGTCCATTATCAGCAAACCACCTAACCAACTTCAACATACCTCTAGCATCAGTGCAAGATAAGCAATCACTTTTGTCTTTCTCCCAATAAACCTACCCACAGCAGAAATAGAATTTGATATTCAACAGAAACAAGCAAGCTAACTCAGCCACCTACTACCCAGCTTTGATCAAGAACCTGAGAAGCAAATGATAATTCTTTCTCAGATTTGCTAATTACATAGCGGAGCTTTTTAAGAAAAGAGCAAAATTTCATAGGAATTAAACCTCTGCAAAAAGAACAACTATTAAATACATTTATATAGTGATTAACAAAAAATGAGCATGTCATTTGTTGCACAGTTTCTCCAACAGCTACCTTAATACAGCAAGTCACATACAGCTGTATAAGAAAACTAACATACTACCATACTACCATCTAATCTGTCTGTAACTGACTCCACCAAACCCTCAGAATGACATATAGTCTACTGGTTTCACTGTACTAAAACAATTCTAAATATAGCCAGTACTAAATAACAGCAAATCATTAAGTACTGACAAGGCTTATCTTGCTATCACTACAGTGAAGGACTCAAATAGCATCACTGCATGTCCTTATAAATAAAGACTGTTCTAGCTCTAGATACATGTGGCACAGAACTATTTCTACGTACCCTACTACTAGCAAAATACTTTTTGTTTTGCAGAAACCTGTTAACTAACAAACCTTTTCTACAGAATTTTTAAGCTACTGATAATGAAATTTGCATTTTGTAAATTATGCACTGATCCTTTTAGTGAGCAACTGCAGATCCTGCAATGTTCTAGATACTTCAATTTTCACTGGCCTCAAAATTATCCACAATATATCTGGCATCTAGAATGAAGACAAACAGCAGCAATGCACTTGAAAACTACAAAAAAAAAAAAAATAATTGAAGTGACTATGCCTATTTCTGAATAAATCAAAATGTGTTCTGATTGAATTCAGCCTTTAATTCTGAACATACCATAAATTAGTTTCTTCACAAAACACTGACTTCTTTCATCGTTGGTCACAAGATATAAATCAGCAGCTCATAATTAACATATTCTAAGTACAGTATGTGAAAGCCTGACTTGACAAAGAAAAGTAAATCCAAATCTCACTAAATTTTAAAAAGTAAAAAAACATTTAAATGAAAAGTGCATTACCCATACTGCATTCTCAAATAATACAATTCTTACTTCAATAAGTTCCAACATCATCCTGAACTTCAGACCTATGCAAAGCCTTGCCAAACCGGTTTAGATTAACATCAGAATTTTCCCCTTTTCTATTTGTTAGTCACATTCTTAAGCAGAAAGAGGAGTTTTGTTGAAGTTACTATTCCGTCACCCTTATGTTTTAAGTTCTTATTTAATAGCAAACTCTGCAAAACAAAGTTTATCTCAAAAGAAAAGCTATGTCATCAACACAACTGTTACCACAAACATTAACAGGACTGTGCTACGGAACTCAGTACTTCAGAAACTTCATTAAAATAGTATCAATTAATAGTATTAATTAATATCAAAGAAATTTTATCAAAACAAAATAAATCATCTTATACCTTTCATATATACATGTATTTATACATATACACACACACACGTGTATCTCTATTTCCTGGATCATATAGAAGGCACTTTTAGATTTCAATTTTTTTTCAGAGTAATGCTGTATTACTAAAATGCAAAGTAGTTTACATTGTACTTACTTTAGCAATCTGTAGCAACACAATGCAGTGTTTTATTGATTCTACCATGCTCTAGGAAAACAAAAATAAGGGGGGGGGGGGGGGGGGGGGGGGAGAAAACTTCTATTACTATATTACAATATTTTGTATTTACAAGTATTTTTATTAGTTACACAGAATATTAACTAAAATATTGGGCAAGAACTAAATGGACACTCACTTCTGTAGAACGCCTACTTTCCCTTCCCCCCGTTTTTTTTTTCTCCACAGAGACAAGAGCACAGCAGTAGAAAACTGAAGTTTCCAAAAGCCACATAAAACACACGTTGCAGGGTGAAATGGAGGTCAGCTTCAAACTTTCAGAGCACTGCAAGCAGATTAACTGCCAGCTGAAGAAAGGGTGAGAAAGCTGGGCTTGATTAATCTGGACAAGAAAAGGCTCAGGAGAGACCTTGTCAATGGGCATCAGTATCTGTCTGGGATGGCAGAGTGTAAAGATGACAGAGCCAGACTCTTCTCAGTGGTGCCCAGCTACAGGACAACAGGCAATGGACACATTGAAATACAGGAAATTCACCTTAAACACAAGAAAACAATTTACTCCAGGAACGATCAAACACCGGAACAAGTTGCCCAGAGAGGTTGTAGAGCCTCCATCCATGGAGTTAATACTCAAACCCCAACTATGTTTGGTCCTGGGCAACCTGCTCCAGCTGATGGTGCCCTGAGCACCACTACAGACCTTCAGAGGTTCCTTCCAACCTTAATTATCCTATGATTTTATGACTCGAAAGTGCTAGACAAAAATCCGAATACAGCACCAGAATCAGGCTGCCTCTGCCATCACACTGTTGAACCTAATATGGATTCCTCCTTTTCTGTAAAAAGCCCCAAGAACTTATCCAAGAAAATAAGGTGAATTTCAGAATCTATACATAATAGAGATGACAATTAAAGACACTTACACTGGTTGTTTCTTTGAGACTTTCAATTTTCTGTAAAAGAAAAATCAAAACAGTGTGGTTAGAGACAGAATTTCCAGCATCTAGTTTGACCTAAATACTGTACAAACACCACATTTTAATCTTAAAGTGGGGGAGGGAATAAAAGCGACCAACATGCTGGAGACTATTTCTGTATATAGACACAATTTTCATTTTGTAATTGACAAGATAGAAGTCAAGCTGACAGTTAAAGCTTAAAGATGACAAAATTAGGAATTTCTGAGCAGTGACATTATACATATTTACCCATCAAAGTCTACATCATGTCAGCTTTGCATAGGATCAACAAAACCAAAATACAGTATGAAGATTAAGTCTAAGTGCACGTTTTATATCCTTATATAGTATTCTGAACGGTGGCACATTTCAAGGATCAATATTACTTGATATAACCATAATTCAACTATAACAAACATATGCAGTTACACACAGTTTATTGGTGTGTTTTTTTTTAAATCCCCAAAAATAACAGTGCACACGTTCTTGCTCTTTTTAAGCCTCCAGTAACAGTGCATCTGGAAATCTGCCTACTTAATTTTATCTAGAAACACCGGTTCATGAAGATTTCCTGCGTAGAATTGCACTTCACGCATGCAAAAGCTGTCTACATGCCATTTTACACATAAGTATGACCTATCTAAGAAGCATAAGCATCCTGTTGACATCCTTGGGTCTGTCTGCAGAAAGCAAAATTACTACATTGGACTCAGCACTGAACCTCTACTAACTCAATTACAGTACCTCTTTTTTATTAATATGAGCGTCTCATGTCTTGAGTCACAATCTTTTTGATTCTTGAACAATCAAAGTGTGTAAAGGAACTTTTTCCCCACACAACATTGCAAGCCAAATTCTACACCGTAAGAGTAACACGCATCTATAAATCTACAGGAATTAATAGTCTCAGCTTGCAGACTAAAAAGAAAATAAATGCAGTGACAACTTCCCAGCCAATACCCGGGCAAAATTTTTTCAGTTATACCCTGTCCTATATACTATTCATAAAGATGCTACGCATTTTCTTAATTGTTAATTGGCAAGAGGTGGACAAACAGCACCCAGCCTCTGCCTTTTCCACTGGAAAGACTGGACCATGCTGATCTAGGAAACAGCATATCAGGGATGCTGTATCACAGTGTTATATGTACTTCTGCTGCTAGCAGAGAAATACAACAACAGCTAAAAGTTCCTTTGTTTTGCTTTTGTTTGTTTTTCATGTCTCTACTATACTTCCAGTCCAAACTTCATCAAGACATATTGAAAAGAGCATTTTAAATACGACAGCAGTGAAGTTTTGAGTCTTTTAGTACCAAAAGAAACTAGGCAATGTACCCAAACATACAGATCTTGCCAAATTGGCGATTATGCAGCTGAAATAAATAATTCAGTCTCAAGGCTTTATAGCCAACTGTAGGCAGCTGTCAGCAGTTTTGATTATTCCTTACCTGTTTTTTCCCCCAACATGTTATAGAGTATTTACACACCAACTAAACTGATACCTCATTCTCTTCACTGATACTGTCTTTGTCAAAAATCTGAAAGCAATGTCAGGCCATACAATGTAATTCAATCACACTGTTTTCCCTCTACCCATTTGTAATTTTCCAAACAATAGGCTTAAGACACTGTTACTCTTACACACAGGTACAGACAAAAGGCTAATTTGTCCAAGATGGCACACAGAAGATCTGAGATGGGAGAAACCTCAGGACACCCAGTTTCCACAAATCATACAATCATTATTTTTTCCTCTATGGAAATGCGTCCTCTGTGAGCTGGTCAACTTAAGTAGTAACAGTACACATTAACTCAGTTTTTTTCAGATTTGTGCTGCACGGCTACCTTGCAAGAATACAGCATGCTGAACTGGAATACCATCATCTTCATACGTACACAAAACTATGAGAATAACGCAGGCAAATCAGACTGACTCAATCCCTGACAAGACCCTTCTAAAAAGCACTGGCCCTGTTCTTTAGGGCTAATCACTGATATCAAAGTCCCTGGATTTTCATAAGCAATGTTATTCTAGAATGGTGACGTAAGCAGGTATAAAATACAGTTTGTGAACTCTCCCCCTGTAAGATCTTATACAAACATACTATGGACATGACACTGGGGAAAGAAAAACAAGTGGACAATCAGTAGCAACAAAACTGGCATGCTTACAAGAGTGGCCGGTTTGGAGAAGAAGTAAGGAAAATGCTTTTATCTCTCCAATTGTACAGGACTACACTGCTATGTATACACGCTGCTACAAACCTTGCAACTTTATTCTTATTATCTTTAGTTTTAACTTGCATTAAAGCAATATAGACAATTTAGAAAATACAAAATCATAAATAAAATCATAAGCAGGTAAAAAGAGGGATGTTGAAGATAAAAAGCATTACTAATAAAAATAGTATCAAGGAATATAAATCACTACTAAAAGTTATCACAGTTTTCTCTCCTCAACATCCCTACTCTTTGAAAACTGACGAAGATAAAATTTTAGTAAGACAGTTTCCCTAGTTTTAGGTAATGAATACACATATTTTCAAATGAAGAATCAATTTCCTGTAGACTTACATTTGCAGAATGCAGTCACGTGCTACATCTAATCTAATCAAACTGCAAGCTGCTACTGAAACTACTCCATCTACTGGCTGCTTGTTGCACCTCCTTGACATCTGATTTTTTACAAAGCCACTGGTGATCCAATAGTAAGCTAATTTTGTTTCATTGAACATGTTTTTTGTCTCATTCAACAATCATGTGACTACAGAGGAATCAGCTCATCCCACAGAGACAGGCAGCAGAAGCACATGGGAGTAGCTGACTTGTAGTCAGAATTGGTAAGGTGCGACCTGAATCTGTGTGCTCAGTCTTGGGTTTACTTCACAAAAAGCACTTGTGGTGAACCAAACAGCATAAGCAGGATACACTTCCCTCCAAAATCTTGTTAAGTAATGTCAGCTTTGTTCTAGCCTGCCATATATACACATCTCTGCTGTTCTGATGTTTTTGAATGCTTACAGTTTTATTCTCCCCGATATGTGGGGTCAAGTTTCACAAAACAAACAGAAAAGCTTGAGTTCTCACCAGTAACACTGGTAACACTTTACGAAAGCAAGGTCCCATCTTGACTTCACCTTGAAACAGCAGTACCCTCAGGTCACACACCTTCCTTTACTTCCTACGTAATTGGATATAAATACTGGACTCCATCAGTAGATTCAGCAAAACCAGCAGCACTGCTATAGCATTTGCAAGACAGTACAATGCCACAATACAATGTTCACTGTACTTCTGCCAGGAGTATTAATATGACACAGAGAATCAATGGTAATCATAGTGTTTCTCAGCCTTCAAAATAAATCATCTACATCTGCACTGTCTTCTTCCAAGTTCAACAGATTAGCAGTCTCAAAGAAGGTATCCAAGAGATCTTGAAGCATCTCGGCACACCTATACCCTACACCATTATCTCCAAAACCCAAGTATTCTGTAACTAAAAACCAGCTCGTCCAATGCTCTCTACACTTACACAAATAATAGCTCATGTTTTAAAAACCATAAACAGTTAAAGAAAACAGCACTCAGCTAGCTGGGAAACACACACCACAAAATTACCAAATCTTGTTTCCTCAGAGGGAAAAACCGTGGGTTGGATGGAAGTATGCTGCAGGTTACACTCAGCTCAGTCTGATAGCTGAACCATACCTTCATAAACAAATAGGAAAACTGCTAAATGCAGTGTCAAAAAAACCTCTTAGCTGCTTTAGTACAGGAAGAGACAGAATCAAAAAAGTGCTTTGCCAAGTCTTTTCATTTTTAAGAGAGAATAAATGGAATCTATAGTAATAGCAACCCTCATCAAGATTTAAAACCAGAGGAAGCTGACCTCTTCTAAACAAGCCTCCTGCTTTCTCTGTAAAGTCAATCTGCCTGTTCCATAGATACCTTGCAGAGATAAAGAAAAATCAGCACAACATGCGGAAAGTCTCCAGGGATTAGAAGCACTGTCACAGGAAAAAAGAAAGTACTGCCTGATCTGCAAAGTAGCATCTGGAGGGAGGTCAAAATTGAAGGAGAACTCTTCCCAGTAAGACATACCGATGGAGAAATACAAAATCATTAGATCTTGCTCTCTTGGTCAGCTGCCTACAGATTAAACATGCTTACACAGAGAACATTTGTACTCCAAAGTTACTTTAAAAGCCTGTACATGCAAAAGAACTCCAGAGAGACTTATCACTTGTGAAGTTCCTAAGATGCCACATAACATATCAAACACGGTGGATGACACATGAAAGGACACAACCATTGTTACAAAGTAAACTAACCACAGAAAGAATGAACTTTTCAAAACTGAAACTGAACACCAAGAGAAGGTCAGCTCATTTTTCACAAGTGTGATGGGGGAGGGAACTATGATGAAATACACCACTACTTTATGATACTGAAATTAGCGTATTTGCTGAAAACAAAAGCAACTCCTCAGCAATAAACCCCTTATAAGGAATTGATAAATCCCTCCTCCATACCACACAAATTAACGTACAAAACCAGCATGGTACTTAAGCCAAACCCACACCACCAAAGGGTCTGTGCTAGCCTGTCTTGAACAAAGCGATTGAACTCTGACATACAAACTTGAATTTGAAATGGAATAGGAGGGGATGCAAAAAAAAAAATACACAACACTTAAGTGAATTAGAGCCTCACTAAATAAGTAGCCCTCCCCACATAGCAAGTTACATTTTTGGCATCCTGACCGAAGGTGAATGAATTATGGTATTCTCAGACATCCAACATGTGGTATGCTAGTCACAGAACTACACAAGATGAAGACTGACTATGTGAAGTATGTGATTCTTAGTATTTTTTTTACCTTCAGAATAGCTTTGTGACTCCTACAAACATTAAACATTCATCTTTGTTAAAGATTTTTAAAAAGCACATTTAAGTTAAAAATGCTTTTGATAGTTGGGTAACAGAGGAGTAATAATTTCCTACATACTGAAACCTTTTTTAATGTTATTACACCCAGTATTACTAAAAATTCTTGTTTGCAACCTATTCACAACACAAATGATGTTACTATTCAAACTGCTTTAACTGGTTTTGACAACTTGATGAATTTGAACTGTAGATTCCTATAGACTACAGAAAATTGATGCACAAAATCCATCTGATTAGGCAAAATAAACAATATTTAAGACAAAATGTACTTGCTTTTCTCTGTTCATCATCTTTGCAGTTCTGGAGTTTTTCATCAAAGAGCTAAAAGAAAGAGATACTTGTGAAAATACTGCAAAGTGTTATTTTTTCATATAAAATCAGCCTGAAACACCAAAATTTTAAAGCCAAAAGCATTTAGTAAGTACTTCAGTTACACAATGCTGGTATTATGACCCAAAGCTGGTTTTGCCCAATATTTCTTTACAGCATTTGTGATATAACAAATTTGTAACTAATCTCCCCCACATTATCCCATCCTGCAAGAGATCCAATCTCAGATCCTGTCTAGCTCCACAGTTCAGCCTGGCATGATTTTACCATGGTCGGAACAAAACCCATGAGGTTAAGTAATAAAAGCGACACTCATCAGAACTTTAACCGCCTTTCTTTTATTTCAGCAAAGACCTCTGGGGCATATAGAGTGCTTACCTATATGCTTACCGGCCTCAACCTTTATCGACCCATCAAGGTACCTTGTTATTCAGGTACCTGATTCAAATCACACAAGATCTGTAAGCACATTTTTTGGGAAGATACACAGTGATTTCCCAGCATTAAGTTCTATTTATGTTCTTAAAAGTGGACTATGAGATGCAGCTAAGCAAACTGAAGCAAATTCTTACTGTCCCTCCTAAAATTCACTTTTCTTTCATTATTAATTAATTCCTATACCCTCTCCCCCCCCAAGCTGGCCTGAAATAACAGTTAGAAGGTGTAAAGATTTAAATACCTTCCTTTAGCGATGTGTGCTAGATTGGTCCAGAGCAGGAGACAAAGGTAACTCCTGATCAAGCCTTTGCAGCTCAGCTTTGAATTTTGTTTGCATCTCTTTTGCCTACCTCCATTTTTGTTGGTATGCTCTTCCCCCTCTCCACCCTCCCCTGCAACTGAATTTTTGCTGAATATCCCATCCCACATGCAGTACTTGCCCATTGTATCAGGGGGGAAAAAAAAAAAATCCAAACCAGCAGAACTGAAGCCATCTTAACAGCAATTTTAACATGCTGAGTCATGGGAAAAAAGTGTCCTAACCAGCAGCAAAAACTGTTTTTCTCAATAAGGTGAGTACTGAGAAATACAACCCTATCATTCCTCACCTTCCCACCTACTCTTAAAATACACATACAAAGTGTAAAAGAACCACGTTTGTACAAGATTTCTACAGAATGTTTTCATTCAAGGACAAAGTGCAGAGTGTCTATTGCTACTGCAACAGTCATGTAACTACAGTTGTGGATAGTTTCAATTACTTGACAAAATTTTCTCAAGATAAATTCTAAAATGCTATGAGCAATACAATGAAGTTTAATTTTAAAACATAATTAAATAAATAATCTGTCACTTCCATGAAACTATAAATACAAAAGAATGCTTTAGCCATTGTAAACCATTCTATGAAATCTGTTTTGAGTTACTCTAATTTTCTAATTCTATTTTAACAGTCCCACAATCCATTCTAAGAGAGAGCCATTTTCAGCTTATTTCAGCCCTGAGCTTGTAACTTCTAATTTTTAAACCTCTAGTAAAAAATCTCTTTATTTCAGAAGTAGTTAGAACTTACAAAACACCCAAAGCTAGGGAGAAAAAAAATTAAATTCAATCATCAGACTTCATATATAAAAAACGGTATGGTTTCTCCAGTTCACAGTCAGCTCAGCCAGATGAGTTCTCCCTGCATCCCACATTTACCAGAACGTGCCAAGCATCAAACATGACTCCCTCCCTCCACTGAGCTTTTGTTCAATCAGACCTTGAATTCCACACTGACAAGCAGACTCCCAACACGCTAAATACACCAGTTAGTTACCATACCTTCAGTTGGTCTATCAAGATCTGTAAGTAAGCATCAGCCTCAGTAAGTTTCTTGTCAAAATCATGAACGCTGGGAACAAATCCTGAATCCACACCCTATATATAAATAAATTAAAAAAAACCAAAACATATAATTAGCATTTAAGAGGAGGAAGAGAAAGGATAACAAAAATATGGTTTTGCCTGCCAACTGACTGATAAAATGTTGCCTTGCCTCTCATCCTGCCATATGCAAACACAAGCACACAGCTGAACACATTTGTCTTCTATTTACGGCTAAATCAGTAACAGTAAATTGCCACATATTTTCAGTGGGGGTATAATCATCACACAGCAGAGTATTTCATTACTTACGATTGAACAAATCCCCTTAAATTACACTAATTGAAGTTTCTTTGGGAAATATAAAACAGAATTAAAGTTTTTCCTCAAGACTATCCATAATTCCATATTCTAACATTTCAGTTAAAGACAACAAACCCACACCCAACCGCATGACTGCACTCTTCACGCTTCAGACAAAGACAGCTCAAATCACAACTTCTTAGCAAAGAACTGAACTAACGAGTGCTAAATCTCTTCTTAAATATAGGCCTACCTTTGAGCTAAAAAATTCAAAATTATTATTCCTGGTTGCCCTAGATCCTCTACAGTTTTAATGATATGTATTCTTCTCACTGTACTTCATTTCTTATGTTTCGTTGCACATATGACAACAAGGACAAAGTACCACTGCTGCAAGAATGATTACTTTTGCATTTTCTCTCTTGCAAATTTGTTTCTCTTAATAATGTAAGGCTCAAAGCACACTTGTGCATGTAACATAATCCCAACCTTTAAACTGATAAACCATGTATTTAAAGACCTGAACAAACGCCCACTGGGTTACCACATCTTTAACTACAGGAAAGAAAAGACAGGATTCTTGAAATTGATTACTTCTGACTTCACACACATATGCTATGTAAACACATTTAAGGTTTATTTACATAACACCTTGAAAGCAAAGGGAACTGCAAAACAAATACTGAGGCACTCCCTGCTTAGAAAAAATAAAAATTGCACAATGCAAGTTAAACATATAGGAAGAAAAAAAAAACCCATTAAGGATAAAGGAGCAAACATCAGTTATAACAGAAACATAATCCTGAGAACATCACAGAAGTGACAACACTTTTCTACTAGCCTAAATACTTTTAACTGTATTTACACTGATCTAAAGTATGGCATCTTCACTTCAAACTCTTAGGAAACTATCAGCTGTGCTGTTTTGGCTGCTAAGAATCTCAAGAGTCTGAATGTGTAAAAATTAGCTAGTGATTAAAAAACATTTTGTATGGGAGAAGACAGGCAATCCATATATTTGCAAGATTCCATATTAGCATAATGTTTTCTTTGACATTGTGTGCTCTGTAAATGCAGGGAAGTTTATTTTATTTTTGTATAATGTGCCATCATATTAAGAGCTTTACTGATGGCTCTTCAGAGGCATGAAGGTTTGTGTGCAGTAGAGGAATGACTTGCTCTTATGCCTGACAAGCTGTGTGCACAGTATCACGCATACCAAAAAACATACAGCCATCTACTGACTGTAGACGACACTATTCTTTATTCATTTGCCAAATCTTAAACTGTGCTACAGACTAACACCCAGATTTTGACAACTTCTATGTGAGTAAATCTATCCATACAGATTAGTTGGTAAACCAACATAAAAAAAAGGTACTTCACCCTGTATTAGCCAGTCCACACTGCACAAATTTAGAAACAGTGTTTTGAAACGAGGAGGGAGAAGGGAAGCAAGCAACCATTCTGACTATGCCAAGAAGTTACCAAAAGAACAAAGAACACCCAGCGTAACAAGTTACCAAAAAGAAACTAATAGGCAGAAAGTGGAATCCTCTCAACCAAGAAACTTTTGACAGTCCCTCAAACTACTCAAGTTCAAATTACACCGAAACCGTATGAAATTAGTATTATATTTCCTTGTTGAAAACAGAATTCTCTGTACAGCTAGCAGCCAACACATTTGTTTCAGCAAATGGTCTAGCATGCTCAGTTAAAAAATTCTGGAGGTCAGGTTTCATATACCAAAACTGCATGAACTATACATAAAATTTCTGCTGAAGATACCACACACAGAAATATAGTTTATGGTGCAAGTTATCTGTATGCTGCATCAAAATGCTGATTTTTATTTCAGTCATCAGTCTATGACTACTAATATGTAAGACTGGTATTTTTAGTGATGAGCTAAAGATAAAATGCCATTTTTAAATTTCAGCCTCTTAGCACTAAAGGAAAAGCTGATTAAAACATGTAGTGTTACAACTGAGCAGACAGGCATAACAAACACAGAGTGAGAATTGTGGCCTAAGAAGTTTTATTAGAAAGTTAAAACTTCAATCCATGTAAAGAGAAAACCGTAAGACTAAGTATAGCGTCAAGCTGACATAGCACAGAGTTGAAACATGAAAATAATTTTGGAAAGCACAGGTACTTAAGGCTGTAGCACTTCACCAGATTGCTCCTGGTTTGTATAAAGACAGTTTAATAACCTACTGAGCAAATTTACTAGCCTGTGTTATATGAGATTACGTTAAGGACTGTAAATGCTCACATAAGTTTCAGATTGAAACTCAAAAGATAATGGAAAGTTAAAAATACCAAGACTAGAATTAGCACAGAAAAAGCCACTGTATAAACAGCAACAAAATCAAACAATATTTCAAACCCAGCAGTAATTTAGAAAGACCAGATATAAGAAGGGCAGATTTGTGTAACAAATCCTTATTAATTAATTATCTGGTCACTCAAACACACAGTAGGAGAAAAAAGGGGACCCCACCTCTTTCTTCCCTCCCCTGCCACTTAGCAGAAGCTTCAAAAGAAACAGGTGAGCAGAGTCAATAGAATGGCATTTAACAGTTTGTTAAACATTTAAGTTAGTAAACTGCACATCTCAACTAGCAAGCAGGTTTCCACGAGAAACTTGTATGATATGCTGCTCACGCCTTCATAAACTGACAGGTTGCCTGTAGATACCTCCATCCTTGGATGGCAGAGTTCAAAACTCAACTAGATTTCACTCTAGACAACCTGATCTAACGTAGAAGTTGGTCTCACAGTGAGAAGGGGTTGGGACCAGGTGACTTCCAGAGGTCTTCTCCAGCTGAAATTATGCTGTGAATCTGAAAATATGTATCTTCAAATTACAAAAAAGACTAGGAATCCAGACTATTTTAGATCTTCAGTAATACACTATTTCTTACTGTCAGCACCAATCCAGAGTAACATAACCTGTTTTTCCACTGAATAAATAGATCTATCAGTAAGTAAACTATTTCCCTCAAGTAACGACTACTCCGTGTTCATGCAGGTTTTAAGGAACTAGCAGTTATACTACCAGATGAAATAGCTGCAGAAGCAAGTAATTTATATAACTTCTAGTCTGTCCACCACTTCCCAAAACAATACATTTGTTATCTGACTCCTCCACACAAAGAAACCTCTATCAACAACAACTCTAGAGAAAGAGAAAAGGGCAACATAGCATTCTTTCCCTCATCTCTTGTCACCACCCACAACTACTGGGATGTCCCCTTCAGAATCTACCAAAGGTTTAAAGGCTAGACTCTACAGGGCACATGCCAATCCTAGTATTTGTAGGTAGAAAGGAGAAAACAGGGTCCACTGACCTACCCAATTAGCAGTCTCCCAGTGTGATCTGCATGATATCCAGTAACTTGGAGCAAGCAGACAGGATGGTTATCCTGGGAAACTGTTTATATGCTGGTCTGGGGTTGAGTAAAGAACTCTTTTGCTAGGAATCCTGCAAAATTATTCTTTTCAGATACAACCCTTTTTTTGGAAGGGGTGAACAGGAGGGCAACAACAACATATAAACCAGTTTAAAAAATGTATTAGGAGCCTTATCTCCATTACAGAACTGCTAGCACTAAGGGAGTTTATGTGTTGTTTCCTTGTCCTCCAAATGAGAAGTCATGCACATCACTAATGCATTTATATGCAAAACTTGTCCACACTAAGAAGTAATTTCAGCCTAATTTAAACCAGTTCTTTCAAACTAGGATGGGACAAAAAGACTGCATCATCCTTAGAAGAGTCATACCAGAAAAATAAAATTCAAACTTATTTCTCAAAAAAAAGCATTACAATAATGACCTCTGTGGAAAAAGAACAGTAACAAAGGCACGGAAACAAAGAAATAGACAGAGGCAACAGCAAAGACTTGATGAGCTGTCCTTGTAGATTAGCTTTACTGGTGAAGGAAAAGAGAAAGCTGCATAGACCAGACTTTCTTACCTTTTTGAAGATACTTATGCTATATTCTTCATCTCATTAGGATTCCAAATCCAACAACAAAAAAAACCCACCTTGTGGTAATTAAAGCAGTGAATAAGAATGCTTTCCCTCCATACGCAAACCTCAACAGAAACATATCCCCTGCCTACAGCATATTTGATTTTGTAGAGTGGGACAATGCCTATAAGAACCACCACACAGAAAACTGAAGAAAAATGCCAAATCAACTAGTAAGACACTAAACAATGACACTTTCTTATCTTTTTATTTGTGGCAAAGCTGTATATTTTTTTTTGTCTGCTAGACTTTTAAGCAATATTTAAAGCTTAGAATGTAAATGTCTCAAAATGAGTTTAAAAACAGATGTATGAGTTCTGGAAGGCATATGAGCCTTCCAGACAGTCAGAATATTGCAGTTCCTTAAAAAATATAATTAAAAAAATGATTTTAAAAAAAAAGTAATTTTGCTTTGCACAGCACAAAATACTTAGCAAAGACCATGTAGCTATAGAACTAGGAAAATAGGAGGAGTTAAAAAATACCTAAGTATTTACATACTGATGTAAAATCCTGTCAAAACATATGTTAGAATTCTGAAACCTCACAAACACTAAGTATATCCTGGAGTCCCATCCCTTTACCTATGTAATTTTTTTATGTCAACGTGCTTGTTCATTATCATAATTTGCTAGCAAACTCTGAAAAAGGACAGCACGCCTGTTAACTCCATGCCCTTCCACCAGCACTTGAAACACATCCATATTGATATAGTCTTAATCAAAAAGAATGTGTTCTTAGTTTTATGCAGCATTGGAAAGCCAGCGAGTAACAATATAATATAATCAAGAGAAACATACAAGAATAAGAGATAGAATGAAACTTTGCTTGCACCTTTAGAAATGTTATCAAAAATGCTGGTTAACATGACACCAAACGAACCACTACTAGCAACACGGTTCCACACTTTACACCAGCATAAGTGAAAAAGAAACAAATCAGTTCCCCTGTTTATTGTCACCCTTACTCTGCTCTTTCGAGTCAGCATAAACATTTACCTTGCCATAAAATCAGCTCAATGTGGAAACTAATCCAGGTTAAAACTAAACTCGGAAAGGGAGGGCAGCAGGAAAAGTAGTTTTTAATCTGGGCCAGTTCCGAATCTGGTTCCAAGTTCAGCTATTCTTGCTGCACTGCCTATTCCCTTTTCCTAGGAGAAGCAAGACAGGACTGCTTCAGGCAGCAGTATCAACTCTATTGGTGAAGCCACGGTATAACTCTTCAATATTTAAGCCACCATTGTCACTCTTCACAGCAACCATCCCAGATACGCTTCTTAAAATGCAGTTTTCTTATCCTTCTATTACCCAATTATGAAGCAAACATCTTGTTTAAATTACGGAGGTTTCAAGCTACAGAGCCATTCATATTTTATTTTAATTCCTTTCACTTTTATGTGGTAAGAAACAGCCCACCTTTGCATTGACAGCAATTTCAGTTCCTTTGTCTCCACACTGGGTCCACTTAGAGGCTGAAATAGCTTGGGGCATCACCTTAAGGTTTTTCCTAAGTTTGGGCAGAAAAACCTCTGTAGCCTGCAAGTATTTAAAGACTCTCATGTGGATTATCACTGTCCTATCTACTCAAGAAGCATAAAAGACATCTGATTTGTAGAATACGCAAGTTTCAGCTTGGTATTTTTATTTTTTAAATCAAGTTGATAGTTGTCTTTTATGCAATCCTCAGCAGCCTCTCTAGTTGCCACTCTAAGACACTTACCAAGGTGCTCTAGCAGCACTAGAGCAACAGGAAGGGAAAGTACATTTCAAGACACCGGATTTAAGGAAAGAATGAGTGTGAAAGCTTTAGCTAACAGGAGGGGGGGGGGGCAAAAAAAAACCAAAAAGCAAAGCCCATCCCTCCGGCTCAGGGTGAGCATGACTCCTACAGATGGGATCCTAAACACTACCAGAATACAGGCACACATTCAGCCATTTCAAATTTTAGAATTCAGTCAGTGTTTTACTGAACTCCTGTAAGGCATGAGAAGAGTATAGTTACTGGTGGTTTTACAGTAGATTCATATTTTAACAGTGATCATGCACTTATTCAGATCAAAGAAGAAAGTTACGGTGGTTCTAAAAGACATTAATTATCTTCAAGGGGTTTTCACATTTCAGAGCCAAAAAGTAGATGTAGCACTAAGATGCCACCTAAGACAGAGGAGGAAAGCAGGACATTTACACTAAACAAGAATACCAGGAGCACTTCCTGTCTGAATGGGATTGCTGGTTGACGTAAGATCCTGCTGAGGAACAAAAGAAAATTTGAGATTACTTACCACCCTCCTATCTCTGCCCAGACAAACAAGAAATCTAAGTCACCATATACCTTCACCCCATACACACCCTTCCCTTTATCTCTTGCAGGCATGAGACAACTGACATGAGGCCACTGCAAAGCCACTGACTTGGTAATGCCACAACAATACATCTTGGGAGGGGCAAGTGGGAAAACACTGGTGGATTCAGAAAGGTACTTCCAATAAAACCCTCTGAAAATCCACCCCTTAAAGTTTAAAAATCTTGAAAGAGAAGCTGTTTCCGGTTTGTATCCTCTGGAGAAGGCAGGTACCATCAGTGTGGCTGTCTGAGAAGCTTAAATAGGTGAAGATTGGAGAAATGTATTTCTGTGGCTCCCACTTGAACTATGAAGATGTTCAGAATTAAAAAAACACTAACAAAAAAAATACTATCGCACCATCTACTGTTCAAGTTTCCAACAAAGCTACACTAGAACTATGTGTATTTTTAGTAATAACTTTAACATAGAACATATAAAACCACAGCAAGTAGAACAAAAGACTTCAGTTTCAAAATTTCAACATTCAGAAAAATTAAATTGCAAGTGTATCTGAAACATTTCCTCCCTATTGTTTTTTCACTTGGATACAACATTACTAACTGTCAGCCCTCTGGACAGCTACTGTCCCTTTACTCATTCTGTATATTTATGACTCAGTTGTTCCTCAGTTCCTTGCCTGTAGCTCATTCTTGCAAGTTTAGGTTTGTTGCAGGGCAGGGGAAAGCGTGTTTAACTCTTTTTAAGTGTTTCAACAACACTTCCATTTTAAGGACTGAAGGACAACACAGTAAAACATTTAGGCAAAATCAAAATTAGCAAGCCTAATCAGACTACAGAACACCCAGACATCACTTCACCTCTCCACCACCTGGCATTAATCCCTTATCCCTTCTGATTTGGTTCACACAGCACACAGACCACCCAGGCTTCAGTACACCTTCCCGTGTCTAACGGACACCTGTGCTTGACACTGGGGAGAAAACTTAATCAAAGCCCGTCTTTCCAAACGGGAACACTCCGGCACCTGAATGGGCAGATTGAAAGCAGCATAAAAACCTGAAAAAAAAGACTCTGAAAAGACATTTTGGACAAAAACAGATGCATGTTTATGTGCCAGATAACCATGTTTCTGTCTACGACATGAACTAAGGACCTAAGAAAATACCGTTACAGAAAATAATCTGCTACAGCCCACAAACACCCATCCACGCCCGCTGAGCCAATAATCCTCCCGAAGAACTCATTTGACTTTATTGCCCAAATAAAAAGGAAAGCCGAAGGACTTCATGTGCGCGAAGTGGCGTTTTGTTTTAAATACTAATGGGCGCCCAGGCGTGTCTGTACACAAGAGGCTGAAAGCGGCTCCCGTAACGGGCTGAACGCGTCCCCCGGGGCGCCCCGAACCCCGGCGGCCCTCCCGCGCCCCAGGCCCCGCTCCCGGGGGCTGCCCAACGCCCCCCCCCCCCCCCGCCGGCGGCCGCCCGGGCGGGGCAGGGGCCAGACCCCCCGGCCGCCGCGGGGAGGGGGCAGCGCGCTGCTTCCAGTCAAGGAGGCGCCGCGGGGAGGGGATCTGCCCGCCGGGGTGGGGCGAGGCGGCACCCGGCAGCCCCAACACTGCCCCCCGCCCCGCTTCCCTCCCCCGTACTCACACCGGCCATCCCTCCGCGCCGTGTGGTGAGGCGTGAGGAGCGGCGGGGCGGGGCGGAGAGGGGCGGGGAAGGAAGGCCGGGCCCCGCCGCCCGCATCACGAATAAGGCGGCCGCCGATTGGTGGGCGAGCGGGGCGCGCCCCTCCCGCCGGGAAATGGCGGCCCCGATGGGAGGGGAGGCTGGCGGCCTCAGAGCCGCGCGTCCTGTCACGGCAACAAAAAGCCGCTGTGCGGAGCCCCGCGGCGGCTCCGGGGTCACTCCCTCACAGGCACGGCTGGCCTCAGCAGCAGGAGGCTTAGCCCCGCGGGCGCGCTCCCGCCCGGAGCCCCCCAGGCCGCAGCGAGCGCGTCCCGCCGGCGAGGGACGAGAGCCCGCAGAGCAGTCGCTGAGACCCTTCTTAACTTGTCAAAGAAACGTATTTTGCAAGGAGGTGCGGCCCTCTTTCCTTCTGAAACGGCTGTCTGCTCAGCAGCTCACGTCAAGGAAGACGGTGAGCCTTGGCAGTTCATTAAGTAGGGTGTAAGTGAAGGGTATTCCAGCTGGTCTAAAAATAAGGGCCTCTGAAACAGAAAGGGTAGTGACAGGCACAGGGAGGGTTCCTCAAAATGAACGGTGAACAGTGGCCCACAAGGTATTACGCTCAGTGGTGCGCTTATCTAAGAGGGATGAGGATATGTTCTTAGCAATCAGTTCTAGATCCTTAATTGTTCCTTCAAATGTTACTAGATAAATCATTAACTTGGGCTTTTTTTTTACCTAAATATGTCTGCCTTACTTGATAAACTCTTGGAACATTTACCTGTTACATAACAGGCAGCAGTTCTGTTATTACCTACAATCCTGAAAATCTACATCTACCAATAAAACTACAATCACAATTTGTAGAGAGCGTGGAGATGTTTATTTTAATAAAACCACGGTATATTCTGGTGTTTCGTTTCTGTATGCTGTATCTCCATGCCATAAAAAGTCTCCCGGGTGGAGAAAACAACTTTTATTTCGTTTCATTTCAAACCCTAAATAGGACAGCTCACTTTCACCTATTCACTTTCTCCAAGCTGAGGATGGCGAACGAGGCAAGCCTTGGGAGGGAGCTCAGCCCTTCTACATCCATATGGTGCTCTCTAGATAATCTCTGTCTCCTCACATCCAGTGCAGGGCAGAGTTTTTCAGTCTGTGTTCAGCTACTGTGTCCAGATGGAGAGATTACTTCTAAAATATCCGTGACGCGTTTCTAGGGATACAAAGCTGATTGTCAAACTTGAATTTTTATCCAGGGATCTGCTATTCACTGGAAAATTTGTAGTGGTCTTTTATAAGTAAAAAAAGGTTGAAAACCGCTGTTTAGCAGGAAATTAAGGTAAATTGACTGAGATTTCACAAGTACCTGAAGTTGGATGGGATAAATTCAGGCTTGTTCTAATTCTTTAGATTGGGCAAATGTCATCTCTATCAGTCTTGATAAGCTTCTCTTTCTGTGGTATCAGGGATTTTAATTTATCTTCACACAGTCTCAACTGTGAAAAGACCTAATTCTCTTGCTGTATTCCAAAAGCATACCAAATCTTTATTCAACACAAATAGTGAAAACCTGTTACAAGGTTTCTACACTGTTATCAGATACTTTCGTGGTGCAAACCAAATATGAGAAAATCCCTTTCATTAAGGGTTTCTTGCCAGAGCAAAGATAAAGGCTTAGCAAGTCTTATAGACATGTCCAAATCTAGAATATCACCAGAAACTGATCTCAGATAACTAGTGCTAAGAACCATCCTCAGACCAATTATTGGTTTTTAGAACCGAAAAGCTACCGAAACCCAGCTTACACAGTGGATTCAAACATTAGCTATGTACCATTTTTGTCATCGAGAAAGAGGTTCAATGCTGCTGTCTCATTTCAATTTCAAAATTAGGTGGTGTACAAGCACACAACAGGCTTGACCCAAAAAGGACTAACTCCTAGTTTAAAAAAACACAACCAAACAAAACCCAAACCACTAAATGTACAACAATAAGTCAGGAACCACCAATTAAAAATATGAGTTAATAAAGGGAAGTCTTATACTGACTTTTCCTGATAGTAAGACAAGAAAATATTAACAGAAAGACTTGAACCTAACCTCAGGTACCTGTACCAATGTCTTACTGTATCTGACTGTATGGGCTGCAGAATGACCAGGTGTTATACAGGATTTGTTTGATATTAGCAGTCATGCCATTGTATTTCATTGCTTCAAAAAAAAGAAAGTAAAAACAAGTTAAAAGTGAAAGTAAAACTTGCCTGAAGCTGGAGTGTATGGCGGAGAATGGTGTCCTCTAAAGCATGAATCCACTTCTCCCTCTCATCAGCATCTCGAGCTGAAAAAGTATTCAAAAGATATTATTAAATTATATGCAGTCTTACGTACTAAAAAGTCATAAGCCAACACATCTGATGTCCTTACTAAATATGGAAGTTAAACCATATTTTTTTTTGTTAAGTCACCAAGAACATAATTCCACAATTGTCTTAATATCCTGTTTATTCTTCTGTGGTTACAGGTCTGTTACATTATTATGTTAATTTACTCAGTGGTACTGGAGAGATGTTTTGAATAATTATGCGTGCAAAAAGCTGTTAAGCTTTGGTAGAAACTTTGTTCTACTAATGACTCTGAATTATATATCAAAAAGAAAATAATTGTAAGTGTAAGAATATGACAAATACAAGAACAGTTCTGCATTATTGCTATTTGTAACTCTCTCTTGTTCATCTTTAGGGGCATACATGCAAAGAGAGTTTGCACAGACATTCCTCATTTAATTTATTAAGTAATTTTTAAATTTTCTTAGTTACAACAAGCTGTTCAACCTGTAATAAATTATCCAGTAATTCTACTTCAGTGTGGACATAGTAACTTTGAATAAGTTAGTCTTTCTGGTATGGATTCCTAAGACAGGACAAAGACCTCTTACAGATCACCAGTGTGAATAATGAAGCGCAACAAATAATGAAGTATATAATAAACATTTTTTAAACTCTCAAACTGATTAGAACATGAATCATATGTAAACAACAGCACACAATAATATTGTCATACTTCTGCAACAGACCACCATACAGTTTTAATTAAGAATCCAAGTCAGGATGTAATGACCAAAGAAGATGATTATGCTTCTCAGTTGCAGATGGTGATAGTTAAGAAAGCAATCTATTAAGTCATGATTAAAGGAGGCAGTGGATGGTTTTCAGGACTCAGGGGACAACGAAGAGAAAAGGAGCTGGAGAAGGAAGATTAAGAACAGATCAAAACAGGTAGGGACTATCATCACACACACCCCCTTCCCCCCACCGATACTGCTTTTCTTCGCTAGTTTGAAAAGAGTTCTTTGCTGAGATTTAAAGAGTGTTTAAAAAGCAAACAGCTGACCGAGCCAGTGGACTCTTGGTGAAGAAAGAAGAGAAAAATCCAGAGGGCATTAAATAAACTGTAAACAAACTGGCCCATATACAGGTTTAGAATAGTTATTGACAATTGTTTCTAGTTCCTCATTCAAGTGGAAGGTATTTAAAAGCAACAGGAAGCCTGCTAAAACCAAGGAAAGCTTAAGTGAGCTAGCACCTATTATGAATCGGAGAACTAAGATTCTTATCTGACTTATTTGTTATGGAGTTCAGAGGAAATATCTGTAAGTTATTATACTGAAATGTTCCCTTCAGCCTCAAAATGCTTTGTTTTCAATGTTCCCTTTCTCGCCCTTATGTTTCCATTGTTTTTAATCTTTGGTATTCTGCAGCACAAACCCATCTGTACTCAAAACCACCACAGGTTTTCCAAAGATGTTAAATAAACCCTCCTTCAGGAAATTATTTATGATTTGTTCACACATCCATTCCCATCAAGGCTATTTCATTGGCCAGAGGAAAGGATTAGAGAAGGAGAATCAGAAATCTCCCTGCCTTTAGGAGGAAGAAGCTGTAGGTTTTTCTAGACTCCCCAAAGAAAACTCCATCAATATCAACATAAATATACTGCATTGTTTACTTCAGTATATATACGCTATTTATGTCAAATTAGCAAAACCATCAGAAAAGAATTGGCAATTTTTGTGTTTGTGAGAAATATGCAGAATGTCTTTTAAACACAGAAACTTGCTCTGAGTCTAACTGATGAGGTGGCCTCACAAAGTAGTGGGGCAAAACTTCCATTACATGCAAAGTAAAAGTAAAAGCCCAGTTTGAAATGTAGCTAGTTTTTTTTTTTAAAAAAAATACATATTTTCCCAGATATTACAAGTCAATCCCTATTCATTATTCTTTTAAAATAGTAAAGTGTGATCAATCGCCCCAGGGATTCTGGTAATGTTACCATTAATCTGCACAAACTAAAACTAGACATAAGGGAAAGTGACTACCCAAAGTGCTCTCATATGCACAAAGGAAGTCTGTAAGAAGAAGTTAAAGTAATTAAACGTTACTTGGAACAGCAGGTAAGTAACTTTCCTGCAGGAACTGCAGCAAATACTAAAAAGCTGTGTTTTGCCATCTGTAATACTCTCCAAAACTCATTAGAAAGAATTTCTAACTTAGAGGGGTTCTTCCTACTAGTTCTCTGTATTTTAATGGAAAAGCTGAAGCAGGTGCTGAGGACAAGTTTATAATGCCGTGAAACCAGACACGATGAAGGTACAGAAACCAAATGAACTCTGCCCAGATGACTACATTAAGCTAAATACATTTTGCAATATGCAAAATATAGTTTTTCTTTTCACGTTATGTACACATATGCACACGAACACCCAGTTCTTTTTTCACAGCATAGCTTACACTTTAGCACTAATTTCAATTACTGAATTAGTCAATTAGAATTGGATATCTTTTCCTCTGATCATAGTTTTAATGCTTATTAACTTCTTTGGTTCTGCTTATCAAGAACAGGCCCCTTTGCCTAGTCCCGACAGACATATTAATCAAGCTTACGCTTCTTACACCAGTCACCCCTGAACAGTAATCATATAAAGTTACTTGTGTCACTAATCTATCAGTACTTCAAATGTATCAATGCGTCAACTTTTCAAAGGTCTGTTCAAAGTGCGGGTGGTTAACGTATTTCAACATATGTAAGGTTTCTCGAGTTTGTTGTCTGAGTTTTGGTGGGTTTTTTTAATCGACCATCTCCCAGCCCCAAAGAACATCTTACAGGGGAACTGGGGTACAAGTCGCTGAGGAGCTACTAAGTAATTCACGGGCTACAAAAATCCCATGGTTCAAGTTTTTTGCCCACAATTATTTAAACTAAAAAAGGAACAATTAAGCTGTAGACCAGCGAATTAATCCTTGTACTGCGACAGACTTCCTATGACCTTCCATGCTGCCAGCAACGAGAGGTCACTGTATTAGTTAAATGCTAATCTCAATATACAGCAGCCCATTAATAAAGGTTATCGCATCAAGACTTGTATATGAACCACTAAAGGAACAGAGAAGGCTTACAGCAGCAGGGAAGACCCAGAAACCACCCACTCAGTACAGTTCAAAAACTGAACTGACTTTCCCGTGCTCATAAATAAACTAAACTTTTGAAGCTTCTATTCCTCTAATAGCCCTTTCATCCCTCTTTCTACCACAGCTGAGCAGGAGGAATAGAAGCTGTATTTTTTCCTCATATACTAGACATTGCAAACTTACGGCATGCAATGATCAATCCTTAGGTAGAACGTATGAATCTCATCAATCCTGCTACTAAGACAAAGTTCTTGGCCATGACAGATCCAGGAATGCTGCCATGAGAGGACTGCTTACTGCACGGAAACACACTGCATTGTAACCTTTTAAGCACTCTGTTCAGGACACTGGTTTAACTTTCAGACCATCTATCATCAACAGCAGATCCTCCTGGCTCTCCTCCATACTCTCTTTTAAGAAGACCATGGAGAAAACAGTCGGATGCAGTTTTTAGTAAAGCAAGCTGTGAGAAAAGTTATATTAAATCTAATCAAAATGGCTGCTGTGAGATTAGGTGCAAGGAAAAGCTCCCTAATGGTAAAAGCAATTTAGAACTGAACAGCTGCCAAAAGATCACTGATGAAAAAAAAAAAAATCAATGGGAACATTCAAAAAAGAGATTAGCCAACACACTCAGAAAAAATTTATGGGAAAAATCTACGCACAATGGTCAGAGATCATTATCCACTCATATGTATGGAAAGCTAGATATCCAGGCCTTTTTTTATCTAAAGAGGGCAACTCTGGCCAAAGAAAAAGCTCTAATATCTTTTCAGCTAAAAAGCTTGTGATGCACACTACATAATATCCACTCTGTATCAGCAAATGCTGGAGGCTTTCTTCAGCAGATAGGAGACAAGAATGTTTTGCTCGTTAGTCCTGTGTCTCAAGTACCCTGAAATCACTCCAACTTTTTTCATGATTTGATCAGGCTCCATTTTAAAGTTAATCCCTTCCCCAGTTCCTATGGGAAAGCTACTCCAGAATTTCTTTCTGCCAACATATTTGCGATATGGCAATTATTACCTAGTCCAAGGAATTTCACTAGTATCTGTGCTTATATGAAAATGGAGGAATGATACCTGGTCCCTCCTGACACAAAACTAGAAAGAGGAAGAGCAGGGGGCAAGAGACAACATCAAGTTACTGTTTCCTAGGCTGACTCCAGAATCAGTATTCCAACAAACAAATAAGAAATACCGAGACATCTACATGGCACTTAAAAAACATAAAGGTGTTACTTCAGCTGTTCATAAGTGATTCAATTTTTTTATACTAATTAGAAAAAGAAATTAAATAGAGAAGCCCACTACACTACACAAATATTCACTGTGGATCTTAGTCTGAGGGGTTAATGCAACAGCTACCTTGTCAGCTGAAATTCAAGATGGACCAGAGCATCAGCTATCCACGAAAATATCAATGCTGTCTGCAGCTGAAAGAACATTAACAGTCTCTGCACTTTCCTCTATTTCAAGTGCCAGAATCATTAACTCAGTTTTTACTGCAATTTAACAGTGAATATTTTTGCACACAGACCCAACTACATACCCATAGAGTTATATGCCCAATGCTTTAAGCAAGAGGTGAATCATTAATGGCTGAAACACCGCAAATTTACTGTGATTATGTCAGTTAAGCTATTTTTACATTTTTCTAGTAGAATTAGTTTTTATGAACTAGATTACAATTTGTTCCTATATGCTTAACCTTTCACTCCTTTGTGTCTACAGTGCATCCTTCAAAAGGTACCTGTATAATTTATTATGACATCTCAGGCATGTCTGAGATAACCACGGGGTACTTAACACAATCACAGTCCTATTTATGACTAGGTCAGAGAAGCACACTTGAGAAATATGTAATTGCGTTACAGTGAGATTTAATATGATAATAGTATTTTTGAAGTCGTGCATTTTTTGTGATCTGTCTGGTTGGGCTTATTTGCCAGATATTTTAACATCCATTATATACTAGAAAAATGTATGAAGTCTTTCCTAGAGGAGGTACAAAGAAAGAAAAGCAATTATTTTACCAAGGACAAAATTATGGAATGAAAAAAGTACTGAAGACAAGAATCATTGCTTCTACTGAGGAATTTCTGTAATTCAGAAGAATGATGTTTTACAACTCCTAAAATAGTCCCTTATCTCTGAATTTCCCAAACTGCCAAGTCAGATACGGCAGAGATTTGTAAAAGTTCTATTCCATGAGGATAAGAAGGCAAATGAAATGCAACTACATTAAATGCTCCCAGCCTCTAATAATTTCTCAAATAGAGAATAAATTTTGTAATTTAGAGTTTCTATAGTATTTGCTTTGTTGTGAAGAGATTATATGTATTTATATAATGTACACCAAATGCTAGAGTACAACATAAAACAGATTACTTTTTCTAGCCTAAGCTTGATGGCATCTAAAGATTAGATATAAACAAGTTTAACAACTCTGCTCCACAGTACAGCATTTACCACCAGCATTTCTAGGTCATGCACAGCAGTACTTGGAAGACAGAATATAAAAAACATATCACTTCAGAATTAGCATACTGGTGTTTTTCTTTTTTCCTGTGTGCATCTACATGGGCACTAGGATGAAAGAAAAGCCTCAAGAATTAGTTAAAAAAGTCACTGGATTACTTATAAATACACCATATTGTCACAAAATGAAATGCATATTTTATTTTCATTCACTGTGACCTACTTACAGGCAGAACTCAGTAAAAAAAAAAAAGTCTATTACACCCACAGAGTCAATAGAGTCAATTATGCAGCCTTCATTCTGACATAACTTTCACCGATTTTTATGCAAAATTCCTGTATTTTCTCAGCCAAGTGCAGAACTGACGTAGCATCTTTACACACAAATAACCAGATGATAGAGGTGAAATTCTGACTGTATTGAGATCGATAGGATTTTTTGCCACGGATCTCAATGGAGAGAGATTTTATCAGTAGTGTCTAATAAGGTGGAAAAGCCAAACATCAAAGGGCTGTTCTGTGGCTAAACAAATAACTTTTTAAAGTCACTGAAGGCCTTTCAAACCATGGGAAAACATGTAAGATGAAGCAGGGTTTCATACAAACCTACCAAAACACTATCGTTTCATTGCTTGTAAATACTCTTCTAACACATGCAGCTCCTGCATCTGTCAGTAGGTTGAACATAGTCTCAGTACCGTATTTCCTCTATATCATAATTTTGGAGTTGTCACAATCATTATTCTCCTTTCCACTAATCTCCCTCCTGGTGCCATTCTCCACCTACACATATAAATCAACCCTCCTTTCGTTGATCTCCCTGTACCTACAGAAGACTCCTGTGCAGTCACAAGACAGAAAGTCTAATCTTGGCCAAAGAAAAAGCATCAAATGGTCTCCTGTGTACAATGTATTAGTAAGATTAATCTGTGATCTTGAGAAACCAACTAAACTCCTGTTTCACTGTTACCTATGCTCAAAAGCATTTTTAGCAAGCTTTACAATCAGCCCATAAACATATCTTCAGGTGGAAACTTGTGTGACAAAGGAGACACATGATCAAGATGCTATTAGTTCTCTCTGGGAATTCATACACAATGTATAATTTTGTAATTAAACATTTTTGAATGTGGGACAATCTGCAATTATCTGGGTTTTCACCAGAGAATGCCAATATTTAAATATTATAACACTAAGTAATAGTTTGTATAGTATAGTCTGTGGAAATGGCTTTCAAGGTATGTTTGCATTTTAAAAGTCACTGCAGATCATGTTGGACTAGCTCAGAAACTACTAGTTCAAGGCTTGAACTAAAAAAAAATATCAAAATAGAAGAACAAAAATATAACCATTTTCATTAGTCGATAACATACCTCTCAATTTAACAGGTCAAACTCAAGTTTATTGCTACTTGGAATTTCGTGTTAAAACAGAAGGAAAAGAGTGTTGAACTTCTCAGTATCCCTCCCCTCCTTATAGTGAGACCTCTTCTGGCCATTTCTCCCCTTCCAAAATAGTTGCCATATATCATATATACAGTTGAGATAATATATTCATGTTGATGCCAAAATAACAAGCAATAAATATAGTGTATCTTCCAGAGCAAGGAAAAAAGAAAACACATCACACAAATACTGTTTCAAGGTATTTCCTTTGCTACTCTCAAGTTTAACATACATTTTAAAATCTCTACTTCAACCTCAAGAAATGGAAAACCAAGATGTGTTTATATATGACCATAAAAATTAAGTGCAGATAGCCTCATGGTATGATTAGAAAACAGACAATTATAACACAGGATGCAACGAGTGCAAGAAGGAACTGCGTGCAACAGCAAAAGCACAACCACCCACCACTCCTTGTGCTCTGGCTACAAGATCCAACTACTCAAAATATTAGTATGACACATTAATAGCAAAAAGGAGAAAGATGGAAGAGAGAAGAAGACAGAAAAATCATACTGCAAAATCTAAACCTAGTTCTGGTTCACAGAGGATTTTTTGCAGTTTTGCCAGTCAGGAGAGGACAAGATGCAGCCCAGAACTTTGTGCAGCACAGACCTGGTCAGCTAAAGGGAGGAGGAAAGGTAGCTCAGCTCTGATGTAAATGTATGAAGAGACAAGGCTGAAAGATTTACTCTTAACGTAGCTGCTCACGCTCCTCTGCAATATAAAAGCACCATTGAGAGCATAGCATAGAGGAATTCACTGTTTCAGCATCACCAGAACCCCAAAAGGCCATGAAAAATTTAGCTTAGGATAAACGATGCGGTCACAGCAGTTATAAACATCACTGAGGAAAGCAGGACAGACCTAAAATTTCTACATCTTGATTTCACCAAAATCTCTCTATAGACATTTTTCAATATAAAATTTAAAAAGCTCTCAAAACTTTTTGGGGAAAAGGCTGCAATTTATGAATCATTATTTAAACTGGGTAATCTGATAGACTAAAGTGCCTCTTTATACCACAAGGGCAATCAGCTTCCTGTCATCTATTTGGTGGACAATGTTGAGGTTTTATAGAAGACTAGATTTTGACTATTTCCCCAAGTAGCTGTGAAACACAGGTCTAAAACCATTATACTTAATCTTGATACTTAATACGAACACTTAAAATCTCAAATTCTGATATGCTCAGCAGCTAAGGCCTTTGTGGGCCCCAGTATATCCTTAGTAATAGCCATGTCCCACACCAACAAAAATTCCCTGCTTTTATAACATTAAGACAACCTCTTGCTGTGCATATCTCCCTCTTTTCTCAGCTGGGATGGATGGTAAGCAGACACAAATCATGCTAGAAACTGGGGCAGGATGGGGAAGAAGGAGAAATCTACCTTTACCGGCTGACAGCTTTCACGGAATAGGAGAATAAGTTGCACAGCAACATTCATGCTTCATTTCTCAAGATACTTTTGTGGCAGGAATAGGAAAGTAAAGACAAAAGGTAAAGCAAAATCATCTCAGATCAATGCACTGGACTGCTTCCAATCTTTCAGTCCTTTATTACATGAAACAGTGGAGACAAGACTGATTTTCCTTCCAAGGAACTGTGCTGCAGGCTGTAAAAATAAGAGCTGGGTTTTCAGGTAGGAGTTTAAAAATCTAAATTCTTCTTTCTGCATACAGTGTGTGTTTAATGAAGTATTTGAGTCCAAATAAAAGCCATTATTCCTTCAGGTTAGACAGCAATTCAAATATCAAGAAGGTAACAATACCCTTGCTGGACTATCCTGAACATCACGTTCCCACTATTGAATTTAAGCCAAGAGCATGCTAGTGAGCAGAAAGAGCAGCTAAGTGCTATGAAGGGTAGAAGAACCGACTTTCCAAATAGAAAGAGCTTATAGCTAGGTGATGATATGAAGATGTTAAAAGAAATTTAACAACAAAACCAACAACCAAACCAAAAAAAAAACCCACAGTGCTTGAAGGTTATGGAACATTTAGAACAGAGACAAGTATTACATTAAGAAAAAATACATTACCAAGAGCGAGCTTCCTGACAGGAAGGTACATTAGACTGAGAGTATTATCCCAAATGTCTTGCAATGACTTGAATGGATTTTTACATCTAATCTGAACAAACCCATGAGGGAGTGCTTTGAGATCTACCTAATTCAGAAGCCTTAGAATCAAGCCATGGCATTGGATATATGGTATGACCAAACAAGGACCAACCACGAGACGGAATACATTACTTTTAAACCTATCTTAAAATTTCGGTGGACATTCTACTCCTCCCTTCCTCCTCTAGTGTGATACAGCAGTACAATAAAGGGAATAATCTTCTGGGCACTCTGGCAGAGCTGAAGTTAAGCTGACAGTAAAACCAAAACTGCTGTTGGTTTTATTGCCCATATTTATTCAGTTCACTTCTTTCCTTTATACCCAGGCATGACATATATGGATACTGTTTGATATGTATGTAGTCATCATTCAAAGCCTACATTTTGTTTGTAATAAAAACTTTTTAACTTTTACTAATGTTCAATACAGGGATGGCCACTAGGAAGCACAGCTGCAAACAGGATAGAGGAAGACTGTCACAGGCGGCAACAAAATATGAACTACACACTGGGAAGACTTAGAATTTACCAAGATCCAGTGACTGGCAAATCTTAGTGGGAGATGCTAGAGGTTTAGTGCTTCAGAAATTCAGTTACACACATACATACACATACAGGAACAACAAACATGTGAGAAGTTGTTCAGACATCTTTAAATGACTCATTTGCCCTTCATCTCATTACCTATATCTCTAGAGTTTTAGACAGATGCACAATTTTGAGCAACTGACATTGAGAAGTAATTAATTAATCCAGTATGAAGCTTTTCCTTCTTTTCCCAAATTCAAATTCTATCACTGCCTATCAGCAAAATCTCACTGAGACCAAGAAGATTCAAGTGTTCACCAATCAGTACTTAAAGTCTGAGTACATGAAAGCATTTTTCTTTTGGAGGCTGAAAAAGAAACTGTTCCACTGCAGATGGGACCCTAACGCAGACACAGCTCAGCAGATCCTTGAAATCTTGGAATTTTAAAAGTTCTGTTGTTTTTCCAACTAGGCTCCAGTTTGTTTGGAACCTTAGCTGTCTCTGAGAATGAAGGCAGGCAGTAAGAAGGAAGAGATTGTACCTTTTAAAAATTCGCCATTTCTGCAGCATTCTCTTGTACAAGACTTTTTTTATAAAGGGTGGATATATTTATAGCTATGACTATCTCGCAGAACAAAAGCTCTATCTGGATCGTGTATTTTAAAAACTCTTAGAAAAAAAATGTTAAGAATACTGTAAGTTTTCCTGGATTATTCCCAGAATCTGTTCTATGTATCCTGTGTAGTCTCAGAATACTTTTTATAGTATTTACATTATTACCCATTCACCATTCATGGCTGATAGTGACCTGTATTTCACATAAATTAAAGCCTGTGTAATACTGAATTCATTTAATATAATGGCCAAACATTTTATATATAAATATATATATCTATATGAGATAAGGGCTGCATGAAGTGAGAATACATTTACAGTGACTGTAAGAACTACAGATACAAATCCACAAATCTGTTTTATACCAAAATATCCCAGCACTAATATCTTACCTGTCTTTTTACATTTTCACATTACAGCCACATATATTAATACTGTGCTTGTGTCATTATTATAATTTTCTGGATAGCAGGGATGTTATCTTCATAATATGCTAATAGAAAAAGCATAATACTGAAAATAGTATACAAGATCTTAGTTCGCCACTAAAGGAGCACACATGAATCCTGAACTGGTATGAAATGCACACTAATTGAGATTATAAAGCATGAGACGTTATGTGACAAAACTGGTGTTCAAAAACTATCAATATTACTTAAAGCAGAACACTACTTGTATCAAATAGTACCAGTCTTGGCTTAAGATATCTGACTATCCAAAAGAGAATATAGCATATAAGAAATCACTGCACATAAGGCTTATTAAAAAAGGTATATCTTAGTAACTATAGATCACAGACTTCCAGATTTAGCTGTATCAAATTCTCAAATATTCAGCAGTATTTAGCTTCATAGTACTGAAAGATTGCCGTTAGTATGGCATTCCATTACTACATTAGCAATTAGCTTGCATTGCATCAGTTATCCCTGGAAACAGTAGATTTAAGCATTACTGTGAGCTCAGCATTATGAAGGTATGTTTATGAGGCTTAATGCAGTGAAAAGCCAGAGTACGGAAGCAGCATTTAGGAAGAACTGTAGCACAAGGAATACAGATGCCAGTGACAATATGGTGTACAATTAATGTTTATCATTAGAAATGTTCTCAAAAACACAGCAGTACTAAAGATAACTCCCATTACCAAATCACTGATTTTTAAAACCTGTACAGTACAGTATAGGGTATAGAATGAATTATTCCAGTTTACATAAATTAATATGACTGGTTAAATGCAAATGTGCCTCTTGGAAATGTAGTTTCCAGCTCTATGCAAAGCAATTAAATGATTTAGTCACTACATTTTAGAGGAAAAGCAAAAGGACTAGCAAATGTTAGTTGAAAAATATTTTCATCACACTTCCCTAAGATTTTAACATTCAGAAAAGATAAGTTCTCTAGCCAATATTATCACAGTATTTTGTCCTACTGCTGCAGATAAAATAATTTAAGGAGTACATAACAATTATATAGTACCTTACCCTTTCTACCGGTGAACCATAGCATGCAATGACGAAACATAGCAGTGGCAGATGGCATTGGTGTTAGTAAATGTGAATAAAAGGATAATAGCAGAGAAATGGTGACTGGCAGACAAGACACAGAAATGTAGATGAAATGAATGCAAGCTGGTAAATCTTGAAGCAAAGCTCCACCTTTAAGCCAAATGTTGCCTCTAGTCTCCTCATAATTGAGTATTAAGTTCTATTTGGATACAAATTGCAACCTTCAGACCAGTCTTGATTCTCTTCATACAGAAATGCATAATTGTATCTTGATAACGCAGATCAGAAACGTTTTGCAAGCGAAACCCATAATCAGAAGCCCATTACTTCCTCCCCTTGAGTGATTTATTCTTTACATTTTTAATCTCCAAATCCTGCTAGAGCTACAGTCTCTTTCTAGCACATATGTATCCACTGCAGATGTAAATCCCTGCCTAACCTGCAGCACCCCTGGATCCAGAATGTTCTCAGTGTGCTCGTTCATGCTGTTCTGTTGCCAAACATTTAAAATCATCCATCAAATACAAGTGGAATCTATTATAAGAAAAAAACAATCTCTTCTTTCAGCTCACCCTGAAAATGGAAGGTTTTCTGATCAACAGTTATTGTGAAGGTGCTGTCGTCCTCATCGTCTATACCAATCACAGCTCCCTGTGAAACAAAGAACAAAATCCTGATAAGGCAAGCAGTGACATCAGCAGCATACACTCCAGCACTACACCACTGGAATTTAAACAGCATTGACAAATTAGAAGCAAACTGAACACAGTAAAGAGCAGAACAATTCTGTGTTTACTCACAGGATGCAAGTCAGTTCCTGAATAAATTTTTAGTTGCAGATAAGAACAGTAATTATTTGTAAAACTGTGATTTATTAGATAATACCATGCATCTTTTAATTTTGTAATGGAGGTGGCTTAACACTACAGCATCATTATAGTAAACGGTTTTCTACTACATTCCAACTTATATTTTAAAGAAGAGTGGGGGACAATATTGTGTAAGTACTTTCCATGTATAAAAATACTAATTCATAGATACTCTATAAAAAGAAGCTCTTGACCTGATTTTATCTACCAGTCTATAAAAAAAAAAAAAAAAAAATCATTCTAGCAGAATGAATTTGGCCCATCGTGTCGGGTCACTGGTACCCTGCAAGATCTAATTTTCAGTCCCTAAGTAAATATTAACAGTAAGTCATCAGGATATATCAAAACTAGCTAGCTTTGTCCTCTAATTCCTCATGAATTATTAGAAGGAAATCCAAATAAATTTTAGAGTTAAAGGCCATCTGTGCTTAGCTTTTTAAAAATCTATCCACATCTTCATTTCTGCCCCCCTAAAACACTTAATAAATAACACAGTTTCACCCAGGAGAAGATGACAGTGAAAAAAGAACCATTCCAGGCCTCTGCCAATTCCAACAAATTACAACATTTAGTTCAAAAATCACCAATTAATTTCCTCAGTTTCTCTTCTCCTCCAGGAGCCATGGCATCAGGATCTGTTTTATCTTTCCCCCTCTGACAAAACAGACATCACTGGAAGTAGGACATATTTCTAGGGTAAATTTTGCTCTTACTGTCAGAGTAAACGGCAAGTAACAGTAGTACGAGTGGCTGTGAGTGAATTCCAACAAGTGCTTCCTTTCATTCAGCCAGGTACCATATACCAACTACAGAGCAGGGGGTCAGGTACCTATCAGACCGGCCAAAACATAAGAATTGTTTTGGTACAGACTTAGGGGCAGAAGGATCTGAATCAATCTTATTCACACATATTCTTCCTAGCCCCTGTATGAGGTTTCTGGCCAATGGTACCAGCTCATACATGGCTGGGACGGTCACAGGCACCACAAGACAGTGGAAGGCACAGGTCCTATTTAAGAACAGCACTAACCATATGTAATTCAAGGGCACGTAGCAGGAAAGGATAGCTCCATTCCCTCAACTGCCAAAGATGTACCACTTAACTTCTCCAAAAGAGCATCTTCCATACAGGCTTTGCAAGGACAGTTATGTGATCACTATAAAAGAGGCACCCAAAAAGTGTACCCAAGCCAGTATACTTCTGAATACTTTCAGTGCCAGGACATAACAACAACCAGCCGACTAGCCATTATATTCAGAGACTATCTGGTAACCAAACAGCGTGCCAGCAGCATGACATGATGGGCCAGATTCATTTTTCCAGAATTATTTTTCTTTTTTTTAAATATACCAATAGATAAAGAAAAAAGTTTGGCACTTTAAGTACATGTTTTGCTATGCAATAAATCAGATCACTGCAAGTTGTACAATATCATTCTCCTCACCAGCTATATCAAAAACCTGTAAGTCAGACACCAAGAACATGATGAAGATATTCTCCCCGAAGATTATAGGTAAAACTAACGTAAGGCTAAAAAAGGTCAGACTAGGACAACGAAGTCCTGCCTTTATCCCAAGTGCTGGGAGGGAACTGAGGAGCAGGAAGAGCACAGGGCTGTCTGTGATCGCCACACAATGCTCCATCAAGTGCAGATGCTCTGATCACAACACTGAGGCAAAGGGTCTGAGCCTCAGCATAGAAGATGCTTCTGTTGTCATGCAGATAATACACATAAACAAGCAAAAGAAAAACTAGACTGTGAAAGTTTAAGTGTATATTCCAGAAAACTTCAGCAGGACTTACGCATAGTATAGATGACATAGATTTCTCTATGAATATACCTTGCTAAGTACACTACGACCGTCAAGAAAAGAATCTGAAGATGAAACTTCAGGCCTATGAAACATGTATCAAGAGCAAAAAGGTGAGGAACAAGCTTTTAAAAATCCGTTCAAGAAAAACGGAAGTATTTTAGCCAAATTGCTTAAATTACATGTTTGTTTATGTTCACACTTACAGTTACAAATCAACAATTACTCTAAACAGAAAACCTCTTTGATAGAATTTCAGACTGCAGAAGCCCATCTGTTCAGCTATCAGTATCACTGTCATCTGCCAGAAGAGCTGCTTTACAAAAGCAGAAAAAATAAAGATTCCTTCTTCCATAAAAAATCCCTACACACATTCAGAGAAAGGAGGGAGGAGTCAGCAAACCTTCAGAAAACTCCAAAGGGTTATTTGAGGTGGGAGAGTGGCAGATGGGGGAAGAGAAAGGGATCATTTTATGTTAAACACATATAAAGATGGATCATGCAACATTGAACAGATTGTTCACTTTTAGTATTTCCCAAACTGACACGCTGAGGCCAACCTCCACATTGACAGGCTCACAACACTATTAAAGCAGGCATGGTTTTTCAGACTAAATTTTTCTGCACAATAGAAAAACATCCTCATGAATCTTTGGGGATGTCATGTTCTAGACAATGGTTTGAGTTTACATTACCCTTAAAGAAATTCCAAATTAAGACATCAATACATTAAACAAGGGAAAGTGGAAAAAAGTCATCTGGAATCCAAGTGATTGGAGATTCTTTGTATGAGTTTCCAAAGGCTGTAGGTACCCCTTTATTAAGCCCACAGAAAGACTGGAAAGGAGTAACAACAGAGGAAGGAGTAATGGAAGAAGCAGAGTTCTGCTGCAACACTCATCACATTATGTGCCAGACCACAGATCCCCTTGCCTATACTTCTCTTATTCCAAGACTCAAAATGCTCCCATTCATACCCATCATACTCCTGACTCCATCCCCCTGTTTACATCAGCTCTTCACAAGACTGCTGCATATTGGAACCAGAGATTCTGTAAGGAATGGGAAAAAATACAGAAAAAAGACTTCTGCAAGAAATACTTTTGGTACGTGCATGAACACAAGGTAGAAACTGGGCATGTGAAAAGGTATCACAGCATTCCCATCTCACTTCAGTACTGTCATTTCACGCTGCAACAGTAGCACTCAAGGATAAATGCCCCAAGCCCTGGTGCCTCAAACAAATACCACTGAGCTTTCCCACTCTGCATCTTTTTACCTCTCTTTCCCCAATTTGTACCCCCTCCCAGCTGATATTTCAAAAACCTTGCCTGCTGTGCTCCTCCTTCCCTTTCCAGTCCTTTGTTTCACTAAGCTCAAGCGCAGCCAAGTGGCAGGCCTAAAGACTGTCCAAACTGGCAGAATGGAGGACACAGTAAAAGACTACAGGCAAATCAGAAGGACAGAAGAAAGCAGTTTTGCAATGACTTCTGTAGGGACAGAACATATATATATAGATACACACACATATATATATCCACACACAAAGAAATGAGAACTGCAAGCAGCAACTTTTTCATAGCCTGCTACTAACCCTGTCATATTACCCTGTCATATAATGTATATGTACAAAATATATAAAGTTTTTATACAGTATATAAAATTATAGAATGCAATTAGCCCAGCATGTCACTTGACCTCTAATATTTCCTTTCTTTAAATACTTTCACTATTTCAGTATTTTGCAGAGTCAGGAATAGAGCACAAACCTCAGAAGTCTCCGTGCAGTTCTCTCCATTAGGCCACATTATATACAGTAAGTAATTAAGTACTGAATAAAAAAACACTTACCCTGAGTCTAACACAGCCTCGGCGTGATCCTCTCATCATTTTGTCTTTTGACTGAAACAGAAAAAAACAGATCACTGGATTAACAAATATAGTAAGAATTGCAAGCAGAAAGTTAGTTATTCAAAGCAACTGAGAAAAGAATAAATAATTTTTCAATAATGTTTTATTGACTGATTAAATGAGATGCAAGTTCTGTTACAAAATAGGTTAGTTCTCACAGAAAAGAAAGTACACCACCATGGTATGAAAAAAATAATCCTTCAAAAAAATAATATACAATATCCCACTTCAAGAAGTTTTGTAGATACCTTGAAGAAATACTTAGAAGATGCAGTCCACACCTTTATAGAAAGTAAAAAGTGAAGAAGAAAGGAATTAGGAAATAGTAAAAATTGGCAGTATACTGATTTACATCTTCCTCCCTCCTCTCCTACTCTCAGAAAAGTGTCCATATAACAAAATACAGCTGTGCAGGCAGAATTGTACAAATGAAATTATAACCCTATCAGAAAGTTTCCCAGATCTATACCCCTTTTCATACAAATATACATTTCATGTTTAGACACCCAGATCAGAAAACAGGATTCCTGCATCCATAAACAGTGCTCAAACCTGTAGATTAGCCCATCTTGCAGCTAAACTACTGAACCCCCTCTTTATTATCTGTTTAAAGCACTAACAAGGGAATTCCAGGGGAAAAAACCCTCAGCCCCCCAAAACAGGCAACTCTCAACAGCCAACTCAGTCCTAGCTTGAAGTTGTGATACTTTGAACTTTCAACTATTCCCAGGACTGACTCTGGTAGATTTGTCAGTAACTTTCTGCCAATGTTGTGTTACTGGGCAAATAGTGGCAAGCACAAGCAGTGCACACACAAACTCTTTAAGATAAAGAAAAAAAGAAAAATTTCAGTCATCCTAAATACTCAAGTTTTCTGACAAGAGGCAAAACATATTCTGTTTTTTAACTACACACACATTCCATTTTTTAAATGAAAAATGACACACCATTGTAGCCCTGTCTGCAAAGGCAGTCTGGTCTAATTCAACCCCTTCTCTCTTACCATCCAAATGTTCAAACTACACTCTTTCAGGTCATGAAAACACAGCTATCACTGGTGTCTCATGAACAGATTCTCTTGCTGTCATTTTCTGAAATGCCCACTTCTTTCCAACCCTATCTAAACAATTCCATCTAGACAATATATTGGTGTGATTATGGCCAGCCCTTTTTCCACTAAAGCCATCAGACAATGAAATCTTACTGATAGCAGTAGGGAAAAAAGACAGGAATGAGAAGTATCAGTTGTAACAGCAAGAAATTATTCTTTATCTGCTACATATTTGAGATATAGCTACAAGGAAAGCATAAAGCAGTCACAGCAAGTCCTATTCAATAAAGATAATTTAAAAATACAGGAGTCACAGCTTCATATGATGTTTATGCTGATCTCTCATTCAACTCAATCTCTAATTTGTCAGAGTACTGAATGTTAGAAACCATCAGTATTAATCTACTTGTTTCCGTATCAATACAGGTTAGCTGATCAAAATGAAATGGAAATAAATACCAGCAGTGTATCCATAATGTATTCTACAGATAAATAATTTCTTTGTAAATATCCTGAATGAAAACTTCGACATAGGGACGATTTTTTTTTTAAGGTGTTTTTTTTTTTAAAGTTCAAAACCAAGAAAGGATCTAGAAACAAAGCTACTCCAACAATTTCCCATCAGGAATTGCATATACTTGGAACACACCTCACTAGAGTACACTTTTATTTTTCATATTCACTGCCTTCAGAGTTCTCAGATAGGAGGGCACCACCGAGAGTTTATTACTCCCTCTGGTGGTTTCAAGAAGAAATATTGGCATAATCTTAGCAGGAAAGACAGGATCTGGATGGAGGATGCCACTCTGCAGCAGCTGAAGGAAACGCATCAGGTCTGTCCAGATGACACACTCTGGGCGCTCCGGCGTGCCAGGCAAAGCACTCCCAGCTCACTGTACTGCGCACAGGCAGGGAAACAAATGGGATAAAAGCCAAAGGTAGCAGAAGAGAGATTTGGTTTGGTTTGGTTTAGATCCCTCAACAAGATAAGTGCAGGGAAGATGAGAGCTAGTCCTACTGCAAGGGAGAGCAGAATCCCAACCACCCTGATTTCCACTGTGCAGACAGACTATCAACTCAACTGCAAAAGATACCGTAAAAGCCTTCCTTTTTCTTGTACACCACATTTTAATGAAATGGAAATTAAGTTTAACCATTATGATATTCTTAGTCTGCAAAAAGATTCGCAAGATAAACCACAGGTTCACGGTGTGGTCCTATATACTTATCATTTCGCCACCTTCAGACAGAGCTTTAATTGGTTAATACCAATTATAATGAAGCAGTAAATCTAATTCATTCTACCTAAGTGCAATAAAGCACCTATCATTCCAGTATCTGAACCCCCTGTGCACTAAAGCATGCAGCTATCATCACGCACAGTGCTGTATTTTCTCATCAGAACGCAGCAAATCTTTTACTGATTGCTACAGGACAGCACTTTACAACATAACTCAGCTGACGTTTTAGATTCCCACACACCCCCAAAGTAAGATTTTATAAAAAACACAATTTAGACAGCTTCAGCTTTCCCTTAGAGCATTACATTTTACCCTTTTGTTGAAATTTGTCATGGGTATCCATTATGTCCTATGACTCGTCAAGTATTCCTGGATAAATAAAGCCATCCCATACCTGTTTTGAGGAATGGTTCCATTTCACTGAATAAAATCTCATACGGCAGAAAGACATCTCTGAATGGCTAATAAAAAAGTCACACTTTACTTTCTTTTTATATTTAAAGTTTTAATATGCAGCTATCTTTTTTCAGCGATCAGTTTTATAACCAGACAAAATGACATTTTCAATAAACTTTCAGTACACAGTGCACTGATTTTGATGCTGATGAACTTGAATAGGTTACAAGCAGACAGCAACACAAGATAAATTTAAGCTGAAACTCAAATAAAAATCTGTAAAAATTAGCAAAGCTATACAGTATTACTGAAGGGGGAATGTAAGTATCTCCCCCAAAAATATGGCCTTTACTGGTTTCTTTTTTACATCCCCCCAGTGAAGTTGATCAAATACAGAACTGATCTAACATGAGGCATTTCAGGTAACCTACAGCTTCTTAAGAGAAATGTAAATAATGCCTGGGTCTATTTATACAAAACCAAACAAAATTAAAATCCTAACACACACACACCCCACCCCACCCAGCCCTCATTCATCTTTAGAACTACTACTCCATTTGAATTTTAGCTGTTGCATGGAAAGTTTTAGATTTCAATATAAAACCCAGCTGCTGTCTGCCTCCAAAGCTTCTCAGGCCCACGTTCTGCTCGTGCAGGAGTGCACAGAACTTTTCAGAGTACATTTTTGACTCACACAGTCCTGTCAAGGAAATCTCTAACATAAGTACACAGATGAGCAAAACCACTTACAATATTTATTTCCATTGGGGATGAAGAACCTGGAACAAGCTCTACTTATAAACAGTGATATTTGGTGTTTAAATACATCTACAGGAGAAGCTTTATTTTGGACCACTTCCCATAACGTTCATTGTTCCCATCAAACGCTAAGGCAACCCTTATTTTTCAAGCAGAAATAAACACCAACAATTCAAAACTACCATTCCTCTAGCTCCCTTGCAAGGCATGCCCGTCTCAGAGGAGACCTCCTTAAGCACAGGGACAGCATCTAACAGCCATGTTGTTTCTGTAGCTAAAGCTTCGGCTTTTGTGGATGCAGTCATAGTGCAGGAACCAAAACACTGCAGGAATAACTGATGATGCCACTGGGGCTCATATAACCCCAACAGATGCCATGTATATCTGAAAAAGGTAAGGCAATAATTTATGGTTCCTGACACAGAAAAGCATTACACTGCTTATAGAATCCTACAAGAAATTAATACATGAGAGACCCTAACTGGATCAAGGTGAAAGAGATAAACACAATCATAGGACCCTCTCTTCAATCCTCTTCCCCCAGAAGTGCAGCCACAGACTAAACAGTCTGTGTCTGCAACAGGACTGGGTATCTGATCACCATGTTAATCTTTTCAAATTTCTAAATATTGTAATCGCTGTTAAATGTTCAGGCTGTATAACTCTGAGTTATTTTAATAAAGCTTATTCATTAAATTGTCTCTCTCGCTTGACAATTCATTAGCCTCAGCTTAACTGCTCCCAATCTGCATCAAGGAAAGACTTTTAAACAGCCAGAAACCTTAAACTAAGTCGTCATCCAACAGCAACAACAAAAATTGATCCTCTAGATTGCTACTGGGTTTATTTTGCACATCTAATAAAAAAATAAATAAAAAACATGCAATAGATGAGATTTTGCAGGTAAGTGAACAAATTTAGTACTAAACTGGTTTTCTTTGGATCCACAGCTAGCACATGATCTGTACTCGTCTCATTTGCCAAACTGTACCCATCTTGATCCAGGTCCTACATGAGCACCCGACTACACTTCATCAAATTAATGGACCAGACAACATGTCTGGCTTTGAGAGGACAGACTACGTGCAGTTCAGAGTGCCAGTACAAAGTTAACCCATCAAATATTCTTGAACAAATCTGAACAGGCACAATATGTTTATATTGGATGAGAAATGCCAATGACGTGCACCGCAAAGTGATGATCAAGTATTGGGAGATCTAAAACCAGACCTATAGCCTAACTACTAAAGAGGAGTCAACTACTTAAATCATAATCCTGTAACAATTTACTTAGTGCATCAAAACCTGTGATACAAAGTTAAAACTATGTACTAAATTCAGTTCAGTGTTGCATAATAGCTATCAATATTTTTTCTTCAGAGTCCATAAATTCAGAATTCTTTTTCTTACTATCCCTGGTTTGCTTATAGTTTTGTCTGTTTTTATTAGACTCGCTGAGCTGTTTGCAATTGCAGTGCATGTGACAGATCAAGTTATTACAGGAAAAAGTGTCACCTTGGCTGAGAATGGAAAGCAGAGACCTCAAAGGGAATGTTTGTGCAAAAGCAGATGGCTTTTTTCCTGTTTTCCTGGGATTTTTGCACACAGCTGTCGGTTGAGAAACTGTATTTGGAAAAAGCAGGAAAATGCATTCATCTGAAGGTCTGTACCGCAGGGGCACTGAGCCATGACTCCAGCTTCAGAAGCATCATTTCAAATCAAGTTAACAAGATTTGTTTTCAGTTCACCACCAAAGGTTCATGAAACTGCTGCAAAATTTGAGTCCCCCTCCTCCTCAATATCTGGATCATACAATCCACAAGCAGTTCTTCAGTACAGCACAACAAGTATTAAAGTTGCTAACTACAAGAAATCTTTCAAAAGCACGATGGGAAAAATAGTTTTACACCACCACAACTACTCCTCCTAACAACTGTTATCACACAGATTTTGCTCCTGAAGGCATTCAACCAGCATATGTTTTTAAAAGTAGTTTCATGGAATGTTTAACAGAACATTTAAATGTATTCTTTAGGCACTTATTGGTGCAAGAACCATTAACATGATGGCAGGCTGCTCAGTTTTGTTTCAATAATACACGCTATGGAGCTGTCATACACAATATTTTCTTGCAAGCCTCATTCACAATACAAGGCAGCTGCTTAAGTCTACAACATTTTGAACAGTTCTCCTTTCAATACCACCATGTCAAATATCCACAAAGTTTTAAAATATTTTAAGGAACTGACTTTCCTATCTACTGGCCCTGGTTTTAGCATTGTTTCCACAGTTATGCCAGTTCTGCTTTCAATTTATTATACAATTAAAATATTTATTTAAAGAGTACACTTAAAAAAAGAATTTTAATCAGATTTTCAACCTTGAGGGGTTTTCTGGGTTATTTCTACAGGATTCCCAAGGGTAATCAAGGCTGATGTGCATTTAAGACAGCACAGAAAACACAAACAAAAAGCAAATTGCATTCAACTCCCTCTTCCTCCCTAGCCATTTCTCTGTCTTCACGCTATCACCCAGTATAATATCAACACACATTTTTTATACTGACGTGCAGAAAACAACAGAACAAATTCAGCTGAAAAAATAAAACAGCAGAAAGTTATTTTTCAGCTGGAATCCGGCTCATGGAACAACTTTACAGCTGCTGTGCCAGCAGAAGGCAGAAATAAGCCACTTTGAGACTTTTCTGTTAAATATTGTCAGTGCAGCCAACTATATGCTGAAAAAAACCACAATACTTCAGTAGACTTACATTTGTGATACCTTCAAGAGAAAACACTGGTGGATTCACAAAGAATATGGAGGGGAAAGAAGAAGTAATTTGTCAAACCATTGGTCAAACTGATCCAAAATGGCACACATATTTATTTCATCTTTTGCTCTTAACAAAGGAAAGAAAAAACTAACGGTTTACTGTTATCAGACAACCATTTATTCAAGCAAAACCATTTATGGCAAGTCCACATCATTTTCTCTGAAATATGTAATTCATAAATAAATTTAAACAAATGTAATTACAAGCAAATTTGAGGATGTGCATTCTATTCTGAAAAAGAAAAAAAACACTACAAACTATCAAAGAAGTGGGGAAAAAGCAAACAATTCGGCTTTGTAAAACACCTTGGAAATGCATGTGAGAAACATCTGCATTCACACTTGCAAGCAGTGTTACTAGTACAACTAAGTAGAGGGGAAGGAATAGACCAATGAAAACAGAAATGTGTGAACCTTAAGTTCTCATTTTCTTTCTGACTCAGACGATGTAAATTCTTTTGCCTTGCTCCTTGAAAGTCCTAATTATGTCAGAAATGTAAATTTAACTTAATTAATTTGCATCTGATGTATGTATCCAAAACATATTTAGGTTAACATCTGCTCTTTTTACCAAAAGACAAAGCATACTAATTTAGGTGCTGCTTTTTTTCCCCCACAAGTACAATATTACTGCACAGTATCCTTAATGTGCAATAAGCGTTCGAGCAGAGTTACTTTACTGCATTCTATTTTAAGTTACTACCAAAGAAGGCTAAATGCAACAGTGCAAGGACACACTTATGAGGAGACGTGTATTTCTGGCTCTCTCTCTGATGGAAAGTTCAGCCGCATCAGAAGTTATTACCCTGCAGTTTTCCACAGCTCCTCTGCCAAAGGTTAATTGGCTATTGGATCTGCTGGAGAAAGGGTTTGGTTTCCTGCGTGCGCAACTTTCTGGATTGAAATGGGCTAAGGAGTCTGAGAGAGGTGATGAGCAGGTAAATGCTGATGGGTTAACCACAAAACTGTTTCCAGATTGCATGTCTATGTCACCATGTTGAAACCAACCCCACCCCTGCATTATGCTCACAGGGAAAGGCCAGTCTCAGGCTCAAAATGTCAGCCAGTTACACCTACAGCAGGACAACTGTATTGTTTCAGGCTGAAATTGGCTCAGAGGGAATGGAATACATGACCCTGTGTACCTGGTCCCATCGATACGCCTTTAATTCAAAATACAAGGCTGTATATACAGAACCACAACAGGTCATCTCTCCACCTAAATAAAGCCCCCAACCCTGCTAACATTCCAAATTACCGCTGCTTATGTACCACAGCTTTATAAACTCCCTACAATTCAGGAATTACTATGCGAAAATGAAATGGCAGAGCTGAACGAGACAGCGTCCCCCTACCTTCTCAAACGCTAATATTAGTGAGGCATGTGGTCAGCTGGGACACGATCAAATTGTCTTCAAACCCACGTTCCAGCTGACCCTACAACCCTACGAGCATCATGCTAGCCCACGTGAAGAAGCACGCGCGCTGAAGGACCAGTTCTTTTGGCAGCCAGTCTTCCAACACGATACGCACCCTTAGGTACAAGAATGAATTCGGACGCCTCGAGAATGGCGCAACAAGTACTTTACAGACATATGTGCAGAAAAGATAGCACACTGATATCAAAAGCACTCTAAATGTTAACTGCAGGCATTTTTTAGTGGTAAAAGGAAGACAAAGCAGAGAACGTGATTTGATTTCTTGAACTTCTGCTTTGAAATTTTCTTTATTTTTTTGAATTTTCTTGAATTTCTGAGGACAGGTTAAAAAAAGGGGGTTTAAAATTTGTGAACTAAAAGTCATAACAAGAGAGAACATGACAAATCATAGAAAATAAGCATAAGGCATATTTCCTAATCATAGGAAATAATGAAACTAATTTTTATTAAACATGTGAAGACCATAGAACGAAGTCAGTGCAATAACCAGAATTACGATATGGACCAGTCATCAGCAAATGTTTCTATTTCCGTAGCTGAGCCTTAAATGACTTCACACCTTGTACCTCTGCTTAAGACTGACTGAGGTGAATTAGTGAGCATAAACAGCTGACGTTTGAACAGCCATTAAAAAGCACTTTTAATTCTCCACCCATATTCCAGGTGAGGGACTTTGAACCTCCACAAACCAAAACTGAGAGTGTGTAAGTGATACCGAGAGACTTATAATCTCCTAGCTCTGGAGAGAAAGACCACCTCCTAGTAGGACTGGGAAATCAAATTTAGGGAAAGTATTTCTATGCAATTCTTCTCTATGAATATACCTTCACAGACAGCATAATACTCAAGTGAAGTTATCTGCTGTAAATCTGTTACAGCTTACTACAGGTTAAATTTGTACAAGTTTCATCCGGATGGACACCCTAAATAGAAATTGCTCCATGCTAAGAAAACTTATCTCTGCGGGCAGACGGTTGAGCCAGTTAGCCTTCTCATTTAAGGGCATATCCTTGAAGAAAAGATGAATTTGTACTGTGAAAACGTTTGGAACTTACTCCACATTTTTACATAAGCAGCCGAACAAGCTAGCAAGTCCGGATCCGTCAGCGGTTGCGCAAAAAGCCTGGGAACACACCCCTGTCCCTTAACACACCGCGCCGTAAAAGTTCGGGCTGGAGAGTGAAGTCCTGGGCAGGCACCGGCCCGCCTGCCCGCCCCCCGCCGGGAGCGCCCGCACCCCCCGGGGGAGAGCGGCGGCGGAGCGCGCGGCCGGCCCCGAGCACAGCCGGGCCGCCCGGGAGGCGGCACCCCCGCGGGCCCGCCGCCGGGGCACAGCGCCCGCAGCAGGGCGGCAGCACAGCGGGAGCCGAGGCCGGCCCCCAGCACAAGCTCCGGGCCACCCGCCGTCAACGGGCCGGTCCCGCTCCACCGGGCCGGAGGTGTCGCCACGCCCCACCCCCGGGGCGAGGGTTGTGAGGCCCCGCGAGGGCCGCCCCCGCCCTCCAGGGCGCCACCGGGAAGCCCCGTGTGGGGGCACCGGCAACTCCCGCCCAGCCACCCCGCCCCGGGGCCGCGCCCTCCCCCCGCGCCGGCCGCCAACAATAACAGCGCCGCTCGCCCCCACCGATAAATCACCCCGCAGGGCCACCCCATTGGCTGCTCCCGCCGCCTCCTCCTTCCCCATTGGCCAGTCGGGCACTCACACCGCCCCGAGTCCCCTCCCCGCCCCCACCCTGCGCCTCAGCCGGTCTCCCGGCTCCTCACCCGCCCGGGCCGCCGCTGCCCCTCACCGTGTAGTAGGAGAGGAGCCCGGCGTTGTAGTCCAGCACGAACCAGCGGTACTGCCAGCCCTTCATGACATTGGTCCATTTGCTCAGCGGGCCCTCCATGATAGACGCCATCTTAGGCACCGAACCGGCACCACACCGCCCGCTCGGTGAGGGGAGCCGGGGAGAGACACGGCTGCCGCCAGGCGGGAAGGGGGCGGGGCACGCAGCGAAGGGGCGGGGCCAGCCGCCACACTGGCCCGGGGGACGGGCGGGGAGGGGGCGGGGTTTGCGCGCGCAGCGGGGGCGCGCGGCGGGGGCGGAGCAGGCAGCCTAACGGCCGGCGGGAAGGCGGGGCCGGGCGGGTGCGGTGAGGGGAGCGGGGGTTAGCGGGGGTTGGCGGGGGAGGGGGGGCCGGGCGGCGCCCGGCTGGCCGCGGGGGTCTGGTCGGTGGGTGCCGCCGGGGCGATCCGCACCCCGGGATCGCACCCCGGGACAGCGAGGCGTCCCCTTACGGCGCGGGGGAGTGGGGGACGAGGCGGGAAGGAGGGCTGCGCGGCGGTGGGGGTGCGGCGCCGTGGTGCTTAGGCTGCGGGAGGGCGTTACCCCGTCCCCTGAGGCGCTCGGCACCTTCAGTGTGTTCTGCTGCGGTGCTTTGTCCCTCTGCCCTGCTCTTGTTTGCCTGCCCGGAGCGCCGGTGGGGCTCACCAGCTGGGTGCGAGGGCCTGGGCCCTCTTCTGAGGGGGTTATGTGGCCCGAGTGTGGAAAAAACATTCAGGACTTGAGATAACCTTTTAAGGGTAAAAGGCTCATTTAAACGGGACACAGCTTTCCTGTGAACTGATTCAAGAATGTGGAATGAATTCGCCAGGAGCTATGGACAATTGTAAATCTCTTGTTCAGTCCAAGCTGTGTTTTTGGCACCCATCTCTGACAGAAACACAGGATTTTGGTTGTGCTGTAACAAAAAAACTTCAAAGGACCCATAGAAATACTCATGTTCCTTCCTAGGGACTGACAATACTGCAGCAGAAATAGTGCTTTTACCATGAGGATTGTGTTTGTCATATAACATTTACATATTCATGGCGTAACTGCCCCCACATAAACCCCAGCCAAATATAAACCCATTCTTTTTGTATGATTTTAATATAAAAATCCCTTTATAGTAGGGTTGAAGTAGGTCTAGGGTCTTGCAATACCACAATTTTATACCAAGTTAAACTGTTTTTAATAGAAAAATCATCCCAGTTAGCCCTTTAGTGAAAAAGAATCACTCAAAGGCAGAGCTTCTGTGTTGGATTTTGAAAAGTGAGGAATACCATATTTCTAATTCATCTTCCCATTTCTCCTGTCACATTGCTTACTAGTTTGTTACCAAGTGGATTTTACAGGGTTGACTTTATAATACCCTATGTAGTCACCTGGTAGTGTGTTTATGCATGGTGTTACCAGTTTAACCTAGATAATGCACAATTCAGTCTTGACACCCAGCTTGTTGATTTTGATAACATTCTTTTTCAGGCTGCATATGACCTTAGTAGTCTGTTTTCTTCTTCAGTTTCACTGACTAAACTAAGCGCAGCTGCCTGGAGATTATACCCAGGCAAGCAAAACAAAAAACATCAGATGGTGCCAGAACATTACTAGTACTACCGCTTAAAGCTGTAGTTGGACTGGAGCTTTATGATCTCAGATCACTACTTGGACTCTATTCTACCACAAGAGTTGAAACTAATGCAAAGAGCTTGTGCAAAAAACCTCTTGGCTTAACTGGGAAAGGGCTGTGCAGGCAGAGCATTCTCAATGAGAAATTCTTGACGGAAGAGCTTTTCTATTCACCTTGGTTTGCCAGGGGCTACATTTGCAGAACTTTGGCATACACTGAATATCTTACTGCTACTTTGTTCTCTGGCTTTTTTGAGGGGAAATGTGCCAAAGACTTGTCTCCCCTAGAAAAAGCGTGTATTTTAGCCAGCTCAATTTAGCTAAACCTTAAAAGCCCTAGAGTAGAAGGAAAAGTTGTGTTAACAGGTGTTAAAGGGGAATTAATCTCAAGGTTTCTTTTAGAAATGTAGTGTGGATATTCTCTCTAGGTAATTTGGCAGAGGTCAGTGGATCATTGTTCTTCAAAAAAGCACACATAAATTGAAATAAATACATATGAAATTACAGCCTGTTCCTAGCATTCAGGGTACAGTATCATACAGGTTTATGTACTTTCTTGACTTGCCAGGATGATATGTCTTATGTGTATATCAGATTACTCTGGTATATATTGAACATGGTTCGTGAGGGCATTATTGAAGGGGTTATAGGCTTAATTAGTTAGATCCTTCTGATAAAGATTCTAGGTGCCCATTCAAATTGTTTTGAAAAATCAGTGCAAACATTTTAGCTCATTTAAACCAACAAACTGAAATCAGCTACCACTGTGATACAACCTACCTTTATATACTTTCTATGTTACATCAGCAGCATCAATGATTTTGAATAAAAAATTACTTAGAAATGAGTAAGTTACTTCCTTAATAGAAGAATTTAGTTTGCTTTAACATGTTCTGTCTGTATCCAATTTGGAACAGTTACAAAAAGCTGTTATTTTCTGTAATTATAGACAGTTTTATTGTGATGTTCTCCACATTCTACGAAACTTAAATTAAGACTGGTATGTCACACTCTTTAACATTAAGTAGAGTACTTACTGTCATCTGAGAGAATTATATACTAGAGAGATCAACAGAAATGGGCAGAAAGCAGCAGCTGTTACCTTGTGCTGCCTTCGTTTAATACACTGCTCCATCAGCTGAAAATCCTGTCCAGCACCATTCTCTGGCCACAGAGAGGCCTTGACTAAATTATCTTGTTGGAGTGTCCCAGCCACAAGCAGATTTGCTGATCAGCCACAAAGTTTATCCCATAAAGTGGCATCTGGACTACTCAGGCTGTCCCAGCAGGAATGTAGGGGGAAACCTCAGATACGCCCAATCCTTACTGCATTTTCCAGGACATCCCAGCTCGCACCCTACTTTTTAAAATGTCTTCTATGTTCCTTTCCTTTGTCCAAGCTTGTCCAACAAATTACATCTGGGTTTTTTTGGCCATTACAGTTTAAATCTGTATGGTTTCAAGTCAAGAGGAAGGCACTGCCGATCTAGGGTAAATACCAGTGAAGGGCCAGGGCAGAGGCAATGAGAAGCAGGAGTCTACTGAAAGTCTGATTCTTTAAGAGGAAAACGCTTTTCTATTGTAAATTTTCCTGAAGTTACAGCTGAACTAGCTTTGAAGAACCTCAGTGATGCAGTTGCGTGGCTTGTGGGTTTCCTTAAGGGTGTCTGGGAGTGTGACTGGCAGCAGGGAAAGTAGCTTTACTTCTCCCAACAGCTGCAATTGCTTGGGGTTCTGTTGAACATAAGCCATTTGAGAAGAGAACAAATGACATTTTGTTTCCTTTCCTTTTCCCACTTCAGAAATGGGCTGGTAGTTTCATTTAGTCTTGTCCTATCAGGTCACTGTGACAACATAAGCATCATAATTAAGAAATTATGTTTTAGCCTGATAGTGGATGATGCTTTTTCTGCTTATTGATAGCAAGTAATGTCTTATAATTGTATCTTCAGGGAAAAAAATCCTCAATTTGATTTTTTTGTGGATAACAAATGCACTAATAAACTACAACCAAGTAGAAGACGAAGCCTTCTGTGTCATCTTCAGTGTCCTGCTACTGTCCTTTAAAGGTATTTTCTGGTCCGTCTGTGCGTATGCTGACTACACTAACAATAGCAACAATGTTAGAGCCTAAACATTTTTTATTTCATTTCTTCAGAGTCATTTGGTTTAGGGGCTTACAGAGAGGAAGACAGCTGGGAGAGAATCAACTTAACCCTACAAGCAGTCATTCTTAAAAGTGGATAATTAAATCAAGTATGCCAGTATGTGCCATCGTAAGTACATTTTCTGAATAGATTTCTTAACTGTCTCTGTTTTTAATACAAATGTCTATGAAAAAAAATCAGCAATACAGTGAAATGAAGACAGCAGTTGGTTCTCTGCAAACAATTCTATCTTGGCCTTTTCTTTGCAGTTCCTGTACGATCCCAGCAAATAAAAGCCATTAGCAATAAAACTTCCCAGTCTTGTCCATTTTAATCTAGTTTTCCTCTGATCTTAATGAATTGTCATAAATTCCTGTAGATCAGGGATGAGGAACCTCGTTGAGGGCTAAGCAGACCTTTCTGAGTCTTCTAAATGACTTCATATTAGCATACACCCAAAAAAATCAAACCACCACAGGTTGTATGGAATTCAAGTCCTCAGGCCTCAGAGGCCTGTTCCGTTGCTGCTTGTAGCTTATGGCTGCATTTGGACTAGGTTTCACAAGAGAAGGGTTTTTTCTTTCTGAAAAAGATTGTCCAGATTCTCCTTCTTTCATGGCATGTTTAGAGCTACACTGGAGAGTATTAGGATATTGGAGCCGTTTCCCAAAGACACATGGAATGTGTTCAGCCAAAATGTGGTACCATTTAAGAAAGGACTGGAGAATCTCTCTTGCATTTAAGATAGATAGAGATGATTCTGAAGCTAAGATTTATTTTATCCGTAGTTATTTAATCCTCTCTAGTAGTGCTGTATGTCTGGGGGATGATGCAGCAAAGATGCAGCTGACTCACCTAACCGGCACCGATACTTTACAGGACGAAGAAAAGTTTGTCAGAGGTTGCAGCGTGTGTTAAAAATAGGGTGTGATGGTATTCATTTAGCAATTCAAGTGACTCATTGACCCAATCTTGGTACAAGGTCTACAGAAAAACACATTTTAAGGGCATTATAAATTTGAGTAGCTTTGTAACAATAACATAACTTAAATTTTGGTATAGTCTCATCAAAGAGTAAATTCAGGTTACAGTTCTGCAGGACAGTTTGACATTATGACATTATCTGGGAGATGCAAGAGATGTAAATAGACAATTTAGGACTCAACATTTCTTCAAGAAGTACTTTTCTGAACTTAGTGAGGGGCTTTGCCATTTAGAAGTGTGGGTATCTTCTGTACTGCCTTTACACAGAGGGCATAGAATTTGTCCCACGTGTCCCGGTCACACTTGAGATCTTTAAGTGTTCTGAGATTAAGGCATTAACAGCAATACAAATTTAATAAGGAAAGCACCTTCAAAGAAAACCTGTAACTTAAATATACCATAAATCTAGTCCAAAAGAATTACAAGACGTGCCAAGCCTTTATACTGAAGAAACAGTCATATGAGCTATTTTCCATCTGCACATAGACCGAGGTCTGGTAATCTGGAAATCAATTTAGCAACTAGAAGATGCTGGAATGAATTTTGCAGGGTGAACAATTCACTGTAATCTTAGTATTATTATATTATAAAACTTACAACATCATAATTTAACCTTGCGAACAACAGGCCCGATGTCTTTGCTGAATACACCAGTTTAGAGTTCATAGCATGCTGAATCACATTTTAATTCCTAATGCATTGCTTAGATGGGTAACATCTCATCATTTGATTTAAGCATCTTATCATCATGTGGGCTGATTTTATTTAAAATTTAATGCAGAAGTCCTTGCTATTTTCTCAACCGCAAATAAGTAATTTCTACTTTAGTCTCCACAGAGACTTTGAAAAGATACAGAGGAATGCTGCTCAACTGGAATGTTTACTTCACTGCAGCTGTGGTATGCAGCCCACTGGTACAAAAAGGCGAATAAGCTAAATCTCTTTGCCCAGAGCTTTCCCACTGTCACCTCTTTTCATAGTGTTTGGCTTATTAATATGTTTCAAATAAGGTTATTTGCTCTTTGTAGTAAATTTGTTTTGCAAGAATGCAATAGATACATTATCTTCTCACAAAATTTAGACTATTTACAGTAGAGTTTAATGTGTAGCAAATTTAGCAAGGGAAAAGGTAAGAACTGAGACAATATTTTAAAGAGTATTGTCCCTAATCATAAGGATAATATGCTATGTTTACTTTCAGTAAGGAGTGTTTATTTTTTCTTTATACACTGTATTTATTTGGTGTTAATAGATACAGCAATATCAAAGCTAGTGTTTAAAGCTAGTCTACACAAGTAGGTTCCAAAATATACGCATATTATTAGGCCGTTATGAACAGTACCCATGCTGTCTGGTACAAGATCTTATTAAAATCTGGAGGAAAAATACCTTTTTCCTTCTCTCTCTCTTCCCCTTCCCACCACCCCAGGTAAATAGCAGAAATAACGTATTAGACTTGGGCATAAATCTGACTATGGTAATTTTTAGGGTACTAGGTGAGAGAACGAAGGACATGAAAGGGAGGATAAAAGTAAAGTCAAAGAGACCTAGAACTGTGCAATCCATCACACAACACAAGTTTACAGAATGAGCACTATCCCATGAGTGCTTCTATCACTCATTTTAATTCCATAGCTAGAAGTACTAAAGGGGTATATGTTAAAACTAAGTTTCAGATGTGTCAATTTAGAATCAGTTTCTGACTCCCCCTGTGTTTCATTCTGGGATTTAAGGCCAAATTGTTTTTCTTGAGATCTAAAATCACTCCCAGTGATTTGTACGTAGGAGGAGCCCTATATACAGTGTAATCCCTTATCCAATATTGCTCTGATTTAGGGATGCTAAAAAGATCTTTCTCTAGGGTTACTGTTTCTTGTATAAGGATGGGAGACAAAAGTAGCAAGGTTTATCCTACAAAAAATTGGAGAACTCTTTTTCTTCTTATCTGAGAATTAAAATAATCCTTTTTGGTGCCTGCTGAAAGGATTTGCTTCCTCTTGTTCTGATGGAAGTGAAAATGCAGAAATTATTTTTTCGTCCTACTCAACTCACTCTCTCCCTCTGCCCTTTTCCATGAGGAACAGAGAAAGAAGCAAGAGAATTGATTTAGTAGAAGAAAAATAAGTAGCTACCAGAACTGGCAGAATAAACTCAAATTGCTCCCCAAAAATCACAGTCTGCGCTTGGACCTCAATTTAGAGAGCAGATGGGTGGTTTTCTACTTTGACAGCTCTCAGGAGCTGTCATGAGACTATTCCGGCTATGTGTGAACTCGCAGACTCATGTGCAGAATGCACATCTGATTTCCAGATGAAGTGAGACTTCGGTTCACAGCAGCACCTCCTGCAGTTTCGTCAGCTTGGTATCAGCAGGAAGAAAACCCAGGTTCAAAGATCAGGGGGAAGCCCTAGTCCACCCTGGCTAGGTTTCCAGCCTTAGCAGTATGAAGGCAAAAGCCTGGGACGTATTATAGGACACATTCATCAGCTGTTTAGACTAAAACAACCACTCACACCAATTAAACAACTCCAGCTCAGGTAGCTCCTGAACTGTAGATTACTGGAGGTTTGGGAAGTACACCAGGGCAGTGTCACTACATACTTATCTACTCCTACCATCTTCCATAGCTCCTAGCTATTGCCACAGCTGGAGACAGGACACTGGGCTATTTAGACCTTTGTTCTAAGACACTATCTCTGCTCTTTTATATTCTTATTTTCACAGAGTTAGCTAAGAGACTGTATAGGTATCCTCTCAATGAGGGGTTTGGGTTGTTTGGTGGGCTTTTCTCCAGTAAAAGAGTGGAATGTCTGTGAGGACCTTTAGTGATGTAGTCTTAATTTTACATTTTAGTAGTTGAACCTTATTTTGCCCATTCTCTAACATTAGCAGTTTCACTGACTTTCACTGAAGCTGAAGTTGCTCAGAACTGCTTAAATACACCCAGATGTCATGGACTGAAACAAAGGGAATCCTACTCAGCTCGTAGGCAGCAGCACACACAGGGCGGCTCTGTTACTTCATTTGTAAGCCAAGAGCCTGATGAGAATCCAGGCCTTGTTGCATCTGTTTGCTTCCAAGTTTCAAAAGTTCACTCTGTTCTATTCGTACTTCCCAGTGCCCTGATAAACTATTTAATTTGAACAGTAACTGCAATGTAACTTCTAAGCAAATGCTACAATAACATTAATATTAAAATCTCCAAATTCTGCTGGAGTTAACCGAATTCTCTGGACATTTTCAAAATAGAGAGTTGTATCATTTGCTTTCTGTTGCTCAGGAGAAGTAATTGTTGAAAATAAGCTTGTGAGGAATATACTAACAAGTAAATCTAGCTATAAAAATAGTCTACAGTATACAGTGAGACTTTGATTCCATAGCGTAAGCTGAAGTTGGTAATGTTTAGGCCATCATAGTTTCTTACAGTTGTGTATTTACTTGAGGTGTATACACAGTAAATAGTTTATTTTAATTTGCTAGTCAAGTTCACAATAGTTTGTAGATTAGCAGCCTTAAGTCTTTGGAAATAAGATACCAACAAACGAAAGCATGAGTTTAGTCAGGTGTTGCCAGTTCAGGTCAAACAGGCCAAAAGTTGTTCATGCTTGTGTGTTCCATTGGTGTTGATGTGGTTACAGGTACATAATAAAGAGCATAAATTTGTCACCTTGACTTAAAGATTAAAGCATGTAAATACCCAAAGTTAAGCTCTGCTCTTCGTATTGCATAGGAAAAGAGGAAGAGCTGAGCCTTTCATTAGTGTTACACTCTCCAGCTTATGCTGACTAGTTCTAATTATGCTGTTTCTAGTACGCCAACTAGAGAAAAGATGCAGCTCTTCTGAATACAGCAAAATCAGTAGCAGTTGAACTGTTGTCTTACCAGTCTTTCAAATTTTGGTTTACATATTTAGACGAAAGAAAATCCTACCCACAGTTTTCCCTGATCCAACTATCATTTACATGTTGATAACATTAACCCATTCCATCTGTAAAATGTTATGTCTACTTAGCTTTACACTTCTGGATGGGAATTTAATCTGTTAAATATCAAGGGTGATGTCTCATACATGCAATTGCTACAGAGTCACTACATTATATTTAGTCATTGCACTGAATTTCTAAAACATGAGAAGGACAATGTTCTTTTTCTTGTAGGTAGTGGACCAGTCTTACAGCCCGAATATTTGTCTTGGCTGTAGAGTTAACTTACAATTTCTTTGTGGTTGTTAGCTTGAATCTGGTATACCCACAAATCCTTAATTGTAGCATTGTAGTACTTTAAAGATTTCTGGGGATTATCAGCGCAGTGTCAGCTAATGCAGTGACTCTGTGAAGCATAGGTAGTGCTCTGCAGTGTAACTGCTCTTAGTAGTGCTTGGCTGACTCAAGTAATGGCTGTCATTTCTGTTCCCAGTAGCAACATGGGCATATTCTGTGCTGTGAGTGCTCAGATGTATTCCAAGGGTAATTACTTCTTGGAAATGATTGATTTTCTTCATGCACAGAGAAGCTGCAGTACACAATCTGCCATTCCCTGGGTTTTTCGTGTGTACTATGTCAGGATTCCTGAAGTTAAGAAATTCAGACAACTAGATACAGCATTTGGGGAGATGGACAGATTAATAGGCGAATATACATGTACACAGATGTGTGTGTGCCCTCAGGAAAAAATCCAGGTGGAAAAAACTGGCATATCTGGGAAAATCAAGACACATGGTAGCTTTAAATCAGATTTACTTTGCAGTGAAGGTATTGCCTAAGGCATGATAATGCCAGCAGGAACAACGCCTCCACTTAGGCCAGCCATGGACCAAGTGTTTGTCAGGGGTCCTGTGGAAAGGTAAGGAAGTACTACAAGCTGTGGAGAACTTTCTGGTAGCAATTTCTGTATTGGATTTTTTAGATGCGAAATTAGTAGCCTTCATATTCTGGGCATTTTAAATTATTTATTTGTACTTAAGCCTTGCCAACCATAAGTTAAAGAGCAATTTTTCTGAACCTTCAGGGTTCACATTTTCAAGCTTTTCTTGGCAACCTTGAAGGCCAGAAAGGTCCTATATTTTGCTGCTTGCTTGTTGGCTTTTTTTAATTAAAGCTCAAATAACCCATGCAAGCTCTTAACTCCAGAGGCTGGAGCTTTATTAAAAATAAACAAAGAAAAAATTGGAAAATATATGATAAAATCTTGGTAGCTGGTAAAACTGAGTTTGTTTTCTAGAGCATGCCATATTTGAAAAGAATAAGTAGAAAGGCAGCAAATGAGGAAAGCATCTTCCAAGCAGGTAGGCCCTGTTTATCTAAAGTGGGACTAGAAAAACTTTTATCGCACTCTTCTTTTGGATGGCATTTGAATTGGCCTTGTGTGTTTGGCAGCTCATCTGTTGAGCCATCTGTTTCAAATTATGCATGCTCAGAGGGCACATTGCATCCAGGGACACAGTTCCCCCAAACACAAGACATTTGAATTGGATTTGCAGTTTAGTGATCTGTAAACATGGATGTGCAATCATACATCTAAATAATTTTGGAGAAATTGGAAGCATTCATACAGCTGGAGAAACGTGAGGAAGGTTATAAGTGGAAAGCCTTAGGCCATATTCACTGTCCTGTGTCTCTTGTACAGTGCCCAGGCAGTACAAAACAAGAGAAAACCACCCAAGGTCCCCAGCTAGGAAATTTCTCTTTTAGACTGAAAAGTTCTTAATGGTCTAAGAGCTAATATAGTAACCAGTTTTACAGCCCATTTAATCAGTGTCTTAAAGGGATTGTAGGGTAGAGAAACTGAAATTTGGCTCCCTCTGTTAATGAATCATCTCCAGTTACATCACAGTGCTAGAGATGAACTGGGGAGTGAATCAGAAAGCTATAACCAACACTCTGAGAGCCTTTGTTATGCCTTGGCCAGGAAAGGGGATTTGATCCATAAACTTTAATAGTGCACTAGGTAAATTTTGTATTACTTATGGCATACTAGTAGCACTTACCTTTTTCGTATGTCATCTGCTTTGAACATACTTTTCTTTGGAAGAATATACTGCTTGTTCCACCCCTCCCTATTCCTTCCTGCCCCAGAATGCTGACTCAATTCCTTTTACTCTTTCAGGCAGCTTGCAGTTTTAGGCATTTCCTTGTCCAGTTTTCAGTGGAACACATTACTTCCCTCTCATCAGCACTGTGCAGCTCTGTTGTGGCTGTTGAATAACACACTGGCTGGAGATGGAAGAGATTTCTTTACAAGCAGTAGGTACTGACATAAGACCATCTTCTCTTCATGGAATACACTGACATGATGGACTTGGGTAGCAGTTGGGCAGTTGTGTATGAATGAAGGAAATCTAGCTCACATAATGCAGTGATGGAAGTAATGGTAAATCTAAAATCAGCCAAGAGGCTTGAGGGATAAATTGTTACAGGCTCTCTTTCTAGATTATTTTATTTCCTTTTTATAGGTTTTCCCATCAGCCAAAACCCCAGACTGTCTGCATTATCAGCAAAGTTTGAATCCTCTGGTGATGAGGATCTCACTTAAGTAATATAGTTTATAGAAAATTTTGAACAGACCATTGACCAAATATAGATATTTATATTGTTTGGGCAGATCTTATTCAATGTGCATGAAGAGCCTAATTATGAAATTAGCTTAAGTGAGGTGCTTGGAAATATTTTTTTCCACTAGAAGTAGCAGACATAGTTCATTTAATCAAATAATTATATATGCATAATTTGCATATCCACAATTTTAGGAATTTTACTTTTTGTAATATACTTAACCTGTTCATCCGATCAAAAGTAGTTCTTTATATTACATTGCTTACTCAAGTATTAAGTTGTATTACTTTTTCAATTAGCCATCGTAAAAGAGCTACAGGAATTGATAAACATTATTTCAACAATGTTACAAAATTGAGGTACATGAAAGAAAAACAAAGTCTGATCAAAATTTTGCCTTTTTGAATCTTGTTAGAATAAATGCTTTTCTCATATGAACAATTTAGGTTATTACAAAGCTATAAGGGCAGGCAACAGAACTACAGATGTGTAAAAAACTCAGCTGTATCATAGTGGTAAAGGGGAGAGAAAGATATTCTCTGCTCTTCTTAGAATCTGCCAAGGACATAGGTGCTATGTTTTGGGCAATAACTCTTTTAGACTAATACCATCTGGCTGGCTTTCATCTGTGCCAGTCGTTACATAGGCCAAGCCCCCTGTCCTGCCTCTACCGTACTGGAAGTAGGAATGAGATTAAAAATACAGTAATTCCCAATTACCTGACTGGAAACATACTTATTAAGTGATTCAGAAATTCAGGGAAATGATGAAGCTTCTGTTCTTCTGTCAGAGACTTTGATCAAGTTTCCTCATCCACGTCCTGAAGCAATTTTTTATACTTTTCTCCTTTCAAGACTAGCTGGCAGCAAAGAAAACCTGGCGATAGGAATTGCTCCAATTTGCTGTCCAATGCATATAATAACAATAGTTAAAACCCCCAAAGATACTTCACCGCCACCCCTCAGTCTTCTATCTTGTTCTTTTAATTAGTAACTACTCTTCTGAGATGCCATGCATATCAGCTTTGTTTCCTGTGCTTTATTTTTGGAAAAGACAGAGATCTATCATACCAGTGTTTTTCAAAGCCTGTGTCTGTGTGACAATGTTGGTAACTCAATTAATCTTTTAAATTATTCTGTAAACACAAGTCTCAATCCTGTATTCAAGATAACTGTAGATTTTTTAATTGTGATTGTAGGAACTCCTTATACCGGAAGAAGGGATTTGAAATTAAAAGAATTAGATATTATCTTGACTTTTATTTGAATATAGTAAACTTTGTGATAACATCCAGCCCTGTCACAAACTTTAGCTGTGTAGTGTTAACAGGTATTTTGCATACCTGAGAATCCCAACTACAAAAATAAGGATACTGAAAAGCAATAATAAACAGCAGATACCTGTATTTAGAAATACAACAATGTAGGTTTTCTTGACCTTGATCTTGACAAGGTAACTGTATGGTTTGTATTTTGGGGCTGACACTTGTGCCATCTAGCTAATGGATTTGTTCTGCGTTCCCATGTAGGGGACCCGCAGCTATTTTTTAGCTTAGGATTTATTCCCTGCTTAGGAGAATTGAAGTTAAATTAAGTAACTAAACTATATATTCATTTTACAGTTAACTAAATATCTCTACTGATGATTTTGAAGTATTTTTTTCTCATGCTTATCTGTATATGTGTAATTTACTGTCATCTAATGCTATCACAAGGAAAGGAGACAGAAATTAAATCATATTTTACAAATATATCTCTAAGGAAAATCACTAGAGTAAACTTGATTTGAGCCGGAACAAATTATATCTCCCCAGTAAACAGGAAGAGACTGACAATCAAGGATGTTTCAGTTTTGGATGCAGTTTAAATGCCTTTTGAGTCACAGAGATTCTTTTAGGAAGAATATATCCTCTGTTTCTGCAACACTCAGCTAGCTATCAGATCTTATCTAGCTTATATGGCTTCTTACTCTGTCATATACCTAAAACGTCCATACTTTTCTCCTTTGGATCTCAGGGTTCTTATGTGTCATTTTTATACATCATATCTAGTTGTCTTGTGAGCACCTTGGGGGATTTGTCTTTCTAAAGAAGGACAAATTTGTGT